>NC_092337.1:229460000-229750000 GCF_046630445.1 Rutidosis leptorrhynchoides | reverse complement strand
TGTAAACATATCATTAAGTGTATTAACAATGAACTACATATGTAAAAACAAGACTACTAACTTAAGGATTTCGAAATGAGACATATATGTAACGATTATCGTTGTAACGACATTTAAATGTATATATATCATATTAAGATATATTAATACATCATAATATCATGATAATGTAATAATTTAACATCTCATTAGATATAATAAACAATGGGTTAACAACATTTATGTGACGACCCGAAAATTTCTGACCAAATTTAAACTTAACCTTTATATATTTCCGACACGATAAGTAGAATTTGTAATGTTGAATCTCAAAAAGTTTGGAACTACATTCATATAATCAATTACCCTTTGACCGTGTTCGACGATTCACGAATAATTATGTGTATATAGATATGTATATATAATATATAATATTAACTGAAAATATTAACAAAGTATTAGATATATGATACTTTACATGAACTTATTTGTTTCGATATATTTATCGACAGAATTAAGAGATAATATCAAATGATTGAATTATCAGATACATTATGATATGATTACGGGCCTATGTTATGAGGTCCACTGTGATTTAAGAAATCTATTCTTTTTGATAACTCATTACTTAACCAGTATGATAAAGATAACGATATTTATATTTTATTTTATTAAATATATACAACGATTTAAATTAATATTATATATATTTATACGCGTATTATACGTACATAGTTTTGTACATTTACTATACTTTAACTTTACCTTTACTTTACTTTTACTTTACTTTAACTTTAATAATTCACTTTAATAATTCATACTTTAATAATTCACTTTAATAATTCACTTTAATAATTCATACTTTAATAATTCACTTTAATAATTCATACTTTAATAATTCATTTTAATAATTCATACTTTAATAATTCACTTTAATAATTCACTTTAATAATTCAAAAATCTATTATAAATAGAATTCAATAGGTTTCATTATTTCATAGAAACTTGAAAATATATTTCTCTAAACTCTCTCAATCGAATTACATATATATATTTACTTAGTATTATTTCAAGATATTATTAGTATACATAAAATACTACGACGGAGTTATATTCAGACGATTTCAAAATAAGTTTTGAAACGGGATAGAGCTAAGGAAATTATGGGTTATAGCTATGGAGGTTATGGGTATTGATCGAGGGTATTTCTTGTGAGGTCAACCTAACGTTTATCATTTTAGTTATGTCTACGTACTTTCCTGCAATATTGAATCACAATATTGATACGTGAGCATTCATATCTTATCTTTTATATATTAATAGTGTATCCCTGACTAGTGCTCGAGTATATATGATTATGCATGTTTGTATGCTTAGTTTCGTCGTTAAATAGTTTATGATAAATCACGAATTTGATACATATGCTACTGAGATAAGGTATATGATATGCATGTCGTTGAAAAGCTGAAGAAAAATTAAAAACTTTTCATTTAGAAATCGTGTGGTTTCGATGAACGGATTAAAAGATATGGTCAACTGAATTATCATTAAATTTAATATTATTATTAAAACGATTATTATAATTGTTATCAGTTGATGTTATTACTAAAATTATCTTTATTACTAAAAATTAATATTTTTATTGAAACTATCATTTTATTATTTTATTGATTATTATTATTATCAATATTATTTTATCAAATAAATATGCGTACAAAGATATTTTTACCACACGTAATATAATTACATTAATAATACATACCCCTATATTTTTATGATATTAAGTGAATTTTATAAATTTTATTACTTGAGATATATAAAAGTATATTTTTATCATATATGAATTTTAATATAAATTTTTATTTATTAATAAATGACTTGTATTATTTAGTATAATAAGATCTGATAAATATATTTAAATATATAAAACGACTATATATAAGTTATATAATAAACATGTATAGATTTTGGAAGTCATTTTGGATCTAGTTGACTTTTGTTGACTTTTGCATGTCGGTCTCGAGCATTAGGATTGTGATACACTACGACTTGACCTAAATTGTTAGACATATATTGACCAACATATAAATATATATACTTAATATAGGTTCGTGAATCCGAGACAAACCCTGCACTTGTTCAGTGCCGTCATATACATAATTGCTACGAAATACAATATTGTGAGTTTCATTACTCCCTTTTTATATATATTTTTGGGCTGAGAATACATGCACTATTTTATAACTGTTTTACGAAATGGACACAAGTACTAAAAACATATTCTACGTTGAGTTGTACCACTTTGCATATTTTTCCCTAATAGCTTGGTAACTACCATTTACATGCGGTATTGTAAACGCGAATCCTGTTGATAGATCTATCGGGCCTGACAACCCCAACTGGACTGGACGACCAGTATTCAACGGTTGCACAGTACTTCGTTTCAGTAACTACACTTGGTACAGTGTAGTGAGATTTCATAATAAAGGGAATATGCGACGTTGATTAAATGTTAAGTATGGTTACCAAGTGCTCAACCACTTAGAATATTTTTATTAAAATGTTTATGTATACGAAATCTTGTGGTCTATTACTATTACAGAAATGATTGATTATGATAAACTAATGAACTCACCAACCTTTTAGTTGACACTTTAAAGCATGTTTATTCTCAGGTATTAAAGAAATCTTCTGCTGTGCATTAGCTCATTTTAAGGATATTACTTGGAGTCATTCATGACCTACTTTGAAAGACGTTGCATTCGAGTCGATGAGTTCATCAAGATTAATATTAAGTCAATTATAGCTGGATGTAATATGAAATAGTATGCATGCCGTCAATTTTTGATGTAAAGAAAGTTTGTCTTTTAAAAACGAATGCAATGTTTGTAAAACGTATCATATAGAGGTCAAATACCTTGCGATGTAATCAACTATTGTGAATCGTTTATAATGTATATGAACATGTCCTTTCAGTTGGTATCAGAGCGGTGGTCTTAGCGAACCAGATCTTGCATTTTTGTGTCTAACTGATAGTTGTTAAGATGCATTAGTGAGTCTGGACTTCGACCGTGTCTGCATGTCAAAAGTTTTGCTTATCATTTTTAGTCGGAAATCATCTACTTACCATCCTTAGGAAATTACCTGCTTATCATTCTTAAGTCTAGACGCGTTTTCCTACATTTATTGCATAATAGTGTATAGACGAATTATTATCTTAGCATATCTGTTACTGTGAACTTTGACTGACATCTTTCAAAGATTCCTCCGTAATTTATAGGATTTTGATATTATATATACATATGTAAATTATGTATTGAAGAATACCAAATCTAAATTCTACAATATATTTCATACCAAGAATTCTTTCCATGATCATACAAGATGGATCCCTCAACCAGTTCGAGTTCCTTGGATTCCGACAGCTATGCCGATATGGATTTCCACATGAGCTCCAAAAGCGGCGTAACCGGAATGGATCAACCAATTAGCCATCATCTATTATGGATGAATTGGGTATGGGTTCGTAATCTACTTAACCATTGGAGACAAGAAGAAGGTGACCCCTTTCATCCACCACATTACCCTCTTGGCAATGAACCTGAAGCACTTACCGGCGAACCTGTCCGAAACACCATTTTCTCTCTCATTTCTAGAGTATCTCGTCATGATTATATACTACACCAAATTCTAGACCTTATTTATTCACTCGTTCGAACCGAAAATCACCCCGGTGTAATAGAAGAAGTCAACGAGCTTCGCGCTCGGGTAGTGGCTTTGGAGAATATGGTGCAAAGGTTACAAACACCAGCAGCAGCACCAGCAGCATAACCAGTACCACCATCAACAACATCAACAGTACCATTACCACCACCAACAACAACCGCATCGCAAACCTCAACTTCATAATCTGTCCCACGAGCATCGACATCATACGCCATGTAGATACCAAGGAATACCACAACGATGAAGTATTGATTCATAACTTCATTGGGGAAACATTCTACGGCGATTATGTAATTTCTAAAGTTTAGAAATTATCTATCCTAGCCTTAACCATAAATCAAATGAGTTTAATTTAATATTAACTCATTAAATCTATATTACATCTGAAGAAATATACACATATATATTTCCATAAAGACTGTAATAAAATTCTTTTGTACAAAATATTAATTGTGAAATTTTTTTTAACGGGTAGGTAATACCCGAGAGATATATAAATTCACAATTAATATGTTACATTCTTCGAATCTGATTCAGTAAATCATCCATTATACTCCCTACTTTCACAACAATATACATTCTTTTATAGAAATCAAAACAACCATACTCATTCAAAATCTAATTACATATTCTAATTTTGAAATCTCAGAATTCGATTCAAGATATAACCGAAATCATCACTCTTATATTCCTACATCTTTCAAAACTATACTTTGACTTCAAAACTGTCCTAGAACCTCATTTCTATTCATAGAACTCACAAAAATATGTGTATCATTCAAAATCTTAGAACATCATATGTATATTAACAATTACAATATATGTTCAAACACTTCAAAATTCCTAAAGACATGTGAGATGATGATCTAACCACATATTAGCCACTGTCATGCACCTGAAAAGCTCTCGAAACTAAAGTTATAGTTTAACACGTATCCGTGTCAGATCCTTTGATATTTATTACCAAATATAATTTTTCAATCTCTTTCCAAAATAGACAGTTTTGTCATAACTCCAGCAAATCACCTTCATTTGTTTATACGAATAAACATTATTATAACAATTACCCCTTCATCATTGTTACCGGGGAACCTTTCATATCTCGCCACATTAGCAGTAAACTTATCAACAACTTCATTAACCTTTTGACTTAAGCCTCTTCGAAAAGCCACTATACTTATTCATTAAAACCCCATCATGTACTCACCTACATCCTGTAACAATAATTGTCACACCAACTACTGGGAATTAGCAATCAGTATTTTAAATTTCGCGACAATTTTACGTCAAAAGTTATATGTATACATATAACGTCTATCTCCTAGAATTACATACTTCGAATGTGAATTTTCTGAAAAATATCCCAAACTATGAACTAGTTCTCCGAAATTGGGAAAATGTTGATGAAGCAGCAACAACTGTAAACGACTTTAACAGTCAAAAGTTTGATGATAAAGAATAGTATGGTGTTAAAGCTGAGAAAAAGAGAAGGTTTGAAACTGGAAAACGGATTGTGCAGACCATGAAGGAGGCTGTGGACAAATCACAAAGATTAAACCTACCTTCAAAGGATCCAAATGATTTAGTGTCTACTGAAATCGTTAGCAAACACCTTAATTCTTATTCTAAACCTTCACAGACAAATCTTCTTCATCATCCATCTATGTTAAGAATTCTAAGATATTATCGTATCTTTTATTATAAATATCTTCGATATTCCTGAAAATATTTTCACAACTATTCTTATCCGAAATCTTTTATCTCTTCGCAATATCTGCGTTACAACATAAAAAAAGAAACCGTGTTAGTTTCTAAATTCTAAAAAAAAAAATCGAATTTAAAATAGGAATGTTTTTGAAGTAGTGTTGGGAACTGAAGCATGAGTTAGTATAATATAATGACACTTGATCAACGTGATTATATTACAGTAAGTCATGCTGAGTTTCTAATGGAACGTGATGATTCACAGAACATACCGTCATTATGTACTATTTACACGACTCTTACATTCTACCCAATTTCCAAACATATTAAGAACATATCATTTTGATAGCTCTATATTTTCAGATATTCTGGTAATTTGCCAAATCAAGATCGTACCATTACGATTTTATTCTTGGAACACTAACTATGTTCATCCAAAAATTCATATCTACGAATTCTGGACCATTATCCGCTTGAATTAAGGTCGGGAAGAGAAAACGAAAGCATGAAGCTCCTAAATATAATGGAGAATATAAAGCCCGATAACAACCCCGAAATTACAAACCGTGTATATCAATGCGTATATCAATATAAAGACACGGGAGAATGAAAAACACAATAACCCCAAGGTAATGGTAGAAGAAAATAACTTCCTCCGGTGGTAGATGAAAAAGAAGAATGACAGATATGAAAGTTAACAGTATATCAAGAATCAATACTGGATGAAGCATATTAACGAATGCTTTAAAGTATGAATTAGGGAGAAAGACTAGAAGGTGTGAGCTGTGGAAATAAAGAAACGAAGGGGGTGGATTTATAGTAAAATATCAGACAGAGAAATCGAGACAGAGTATCGCATTTAATCAAAAAAGATCCTGATTTCCTTAATCGCCGAAGAACCAAGTCTTATTGCAAAGATTTTCTTTAAATCCCATGAATTCCGAAAATCAATCATAACTACGTCATCGGTTAAAACGAATATACGCTTACTCATTTCACTCTCTTGCGATAGCTTCACTTATACTCTTCGCGTAATCAAATTGTTTTATCTATATTACTCAATGATGATAAAACTCTATTTATCAACTCATATTCGTCATGAAAACATTTTTATAGTTAGCCATGACGAGCTCGATCAAATTTCGGGACGAAATTTCTTTAACGGGTAGGTACTGTAACGACCCGGAAATTTCCGACCAAATTTAAACTTAACCTTTATATATTTCCGACACGATAAGCAGAATTTGTAATGTTGAATCTCAAAAAGTTTGGAACTACATTCATATAATCAATTACCCTTTGACCGTGTTCGACGATTCACGAACAATTATGTGTATATAGATATGTATATATAATATATAATATTAACTGAAAACATTAACAAAGTATTAGATATATGATACTTTACATGAACTTATTTGTTTCGATATATTTATCGACAGAATTAAGAGATAATATCAAATGATTGAATTATCAGATACATTATGATATGATTACGGGCCTATGTTATGAGGTCCACTGTGATTTAACAAATCTATTCTTTTTGATAACTCATTACTTAACCAGTATGATAAAGATAACGATATTTATATTTTATTTTATTAAATATATATAACGATTTAAATTAATATTATATATATTTATACGCGTATTATACGTACATAGTTTTATACATTTACTATACTTTAACTTTATATTTACTTTACTTTAACTTTAATAATTCACTTTAATAATTCATACTTTAATAATTCACTTTAATAATTCACTTTAATAATTCATACTTTAATAATTCACTTTAATAATTCATGCTTTAATAATTCATTTTAATAATTCATACTTTAATAATTTACTTTAATAATTTATACTTTAATAATTCAAAAATCTATTATAAATAGAATTCAATAGGTTTCATTATTTCATAGAAACTTGAAAATATATTTCTCTAAACTCTCTCAATCGAATTACATATATATATTTACTTAGTATTATTTCAAGATATTATTAGTATACATAAAATACTACGACGGAGTTATATTCAGACGATTTCAAAATAAGTTTTGAAACGAGATAGAGCTAAGGAAATTATGGGTTATAGCTATGGAGGTTATGGGTATTGATCGAGGGTATTTCTTGTAAGGTCAACCTAACGTTTATCATTTTAGTTGTGCCTACGTACTTTCCTGCAATATTGAATCACAATATTGATACATGAGCATTCATATCTTATCTTTTATATATTAATAGTGTATCCCTGACTAGTGCTCGAGTGTATATGATTATGCATGTTTGTATGCTTAGTTTCGTCGTTAAATAGTTTATGATAAATCACGAATTTGATACATATGCTACTGAGATAAGGTATATGATATGCATGTCGTTGAAAAGCTGAAGAAAAATTAAAAACTTTTCATTTAGAAATCGTGTGGTTTCGATGAACGGATTAAAAGATATGGTCAACTGAATTATCATTAAATTTAATATTATTATTAAAACGATTATTATAATTGTTATCAGTTGATGTTATTACTAAAATTATCTTTATTACTAAAAATTAATATTTTTATTGAAACTATCATTTTATTATTTTATTCATTATTATTATTATCAATATTATTTTATCAAATAAATATGCGTACAAAGATATTTTTACCACACGTAATATAATTACATTAATAATACATACCCCTATATTTTTATGATATTAAGTGAATTTTATAAATTTTATTACTTGAGATATATAAAAGTATATTTTTATCATATATGAATTTTAATATAAATTTTTATTTATTAATAAATGACTTGTATTATTTAGTATAATAAGATCTGATAAATATATTTAAATATATAAAACGACTATATATAAGTTATATAATAAACATGTATAGATTTTAGAAGTCATTTTGGATTAAGTTGACTTTTGTTGACTTTTGCATGTCGGTCTCGAGCATTAGGATTGTGATACACTACGACTTGACCTAAATTGTTAGACATATATTGACCAACATATAAATATATATACTTAATATAGGTTCGTGAATCCGAGACAAACCCTGCACTTGTTCAGTGCCGTCATATACATAATTGCTACGAAATACAATATTGTGAGTTTCATTACTCCCTTTTTATATATATTTTTGGGCTGAGAATACATGCACTATTTTATAACTGTTTTACGAAATGGACACAAGTACTAAAAACATATTCTACGTTGAGTTGTACCACTTTGCATATTTTTCCCTAATAGCTTGGTAACTACCATTTACATGCGGTATTGTAAACGCGAATCCTGTTGATAGATCTATCGGGCATGACAACCCCAACTGGACTGGACGACCAGTATTCAACGGTTGCACAGTACTTCGTTTCAGTGACTACACTTGGTACAGTGTAGTGAGACTTCATAATAAAGGGAATATGCGACGTTGATTAAATGTTAAGTATGGTTACCAAGTGCTCAACCACTTAGAATATTTTTATTAAAACGTTTATGTATACGAAATCTTGTGGTCTATTACTATTACAGAAATGATTGATTATGATTAACTAATGAACTCACCAACCTTTTAGTTAACACTTTAAAGCATGTTTATTCTCAGGTATTAAAGAAATCTTCCGCTGTGCATTAGCTCATTTTAAGGATATTACTTGGAGTCATTCATGACCTACTTTGAAAGACGTTGCATTCGAGTCGATGAGTTCATCAAGATTAATATTAAGTCAATTATAGTTGGATGTAATATGAAATGGTATGCATGCCGTTAATTTTTGATGTAAAGAAAGTTTGTCTTTTAAAAACGAATGCAATGTTTGTAAAACGTATCATATAGAGGTCAAATACCTCTCGATGTAATCAACTATTGTGAATCGTTTATAATGTATATGAACGGGTCCTTTCAATTTAACAAGATCGTTAACTTAAAGGTTTCAAAACAACACTTACATGTAAGGACTAACGATGACTTAACGACTCAGTTAAAATGCATATACATGTATTGTTTTAATATGTATTCATACACTTTTGAAAGACTTCAAGACACTTATCAAAATACTTCTACTTAACAAAAATGTGACGACCCGGGAATTTCCGACTAAATTTAAACTTAATCTTTTTATGATCTTGACACGATAAGCAAAGTCTGTAATGTTGAGTATCAAAAAATGTTGGAACTATATTCATGTAATCAATTACCCTTTAACTGTGCTCGACGATTCACGAACATTTATGTGTATATAGTTATGTATATATAATATATATAGTTATTATAACTTGAAAACGTTAACAAAGGATTAAATGTATAATACTTTGCAAAAACGTATTTGTTTCAATCTATGTTTAATATATTTATTGCGAAATTAAAAGATAATATCAAACGATTTAATTAACAGATATTTTTATTAGCAATTATCAATTCCATAGGTATTGTGATATTATTATAAGTCTCTGTTATGAGGTTCACGTTGATTTAGGAAATCATTCCTTTTTAACAACATTCGGAATAAATGGTAATGAAATCTACAAGTAAGAACAAATGTGTCAATTAACGATAATTAGACAAATGTTATTGGAGATTCTTGTTTGATTTTCAATACATGCTTTACAATAATTTACTCGTGACTGTTGATAAGGTAACTATTTAACTTTCATATTATTTAATGTAAAGGTGAAATTACGAAATGTAGATAACTTAGAAGATGGATATCGACAAGTTAAGTAAGTCGACGTTTTATATTAAAATAATTTCATACACTTAATTATCCATTGAACCTTACCCGGGGATTCACGAACAATTGTTAATAAATAAATAAATAAATAAATAAATAAATAAATAAACATATATATATATATATATATATATATATATATATATATATATATATACATAGTTAAATATAGGACAATTTAATCATCAGTGTTAAATATATATATATATATATATATATATATATATATATATATATATATATATATATATATATATATATACAAGATAAAATGTCATTATTAAAATGAATCTAGATAAATATATATGATTTCTATACATGATTAATATTACGTATATTGTATTTATATAAAATATATATAAAAATTAAATAATCACTATGTATTATTATATATTAGATAGTTAATAAATATTACATAGTAAACAATATTAACATATTAAACTTACTTACAAGATAAATTATAATTGCTATATTAATATTATCATTAATTTTAGAAAAATCAATTTAAATATCGACATCATTATTAATAATATTACTATATATAATAAATGGATATGAAATTCGATACATTTAATTTATTATAATATTATTATTACTAATATTATCGTTATCATTATTAATTAGTAGTAAAATTATGATTAATATTATTATTACTTTATAATTACCGTTACCATTAAAATCATTATTATTATTATAAGTATTATTATAAAACTAATACAAATCATTATTATTTATTATTATCAATAAAAATATTATCACTTTTATAATAATTATTATCATTAATATAATAATTATTATTATTTGTATTATTATTATCATTAAGCATTATGTCGATATTATTGTTATTATTATTATTAATCCTATTATTGTTACTATTATCAATATTATTATTATTAATAACATTATTAATAATTATTATTAATATATTATCTAATTAACTGAATATATTTTATAAAATAGGAAATTGTACAGACTGTTGAACGTACCAATCTGTTTATTTTATTCCTTTGATTGAATAATTATGTACTTCATGTCTGCTAATTTTTTAAACATCGATCTCAAATTCACAGTATAATCCAAAATCAGTTAGGAATTGATGTCAGCTTTTAATTTTTTTATTATTCTTCTGTCCTTGAATTAAACTGTGAGAAAAATTGAATTGCCTATAATACATAATCAATTCATCTTGTAAGAATACCCACTGACTTACATTATCATTTTTTTCAATCTCAATTATTGTTTATAGTTTTTAATTTGTCAAATTAAATCAAAACTTAAAGAAACCCAGTTGACGTCCCTGTTTTTACTTCAATTTTCAAACAACTTGATTTCAAAATAAACTTAAAAATGTGTTAACGCAGTATCCTTAGAAATCTTTAGTCTAATCTATCTGCAAAGTTTCAAAATCCAATTCGTGATATCGAGTTCTAATTGCAGAGTCAAAGTGTAAATGTAAAAAGTCAAACGTGTAGTTCTTGACAAAATTCGAAGTCATTGTAATGTGTTGAGTTCAATTGATAATCCAGAAAGATTCTAGGAATGATTTTCGAACTATTTCATGAAGAAACTATGGTCTAAAACATTCTCAATTTCAAAATCAATAATGGAGTTGTTCATCGTATTTTCAAAACTGTTACAGCTTAAATCCTTTTGATTTTTATTTCTGTAAATTCAATCACCCACGACAAATCGTTTATGTTTCAAATTCACAACATAATTCAAGTCATTAATTAATTATTATGTGGAGTAAAGATTTGGCCGTTTGGAGTATAAGGATGAGGAAGAAAAGGGATGAAACAGAAACGGAATTTAAATAAATATATAAGGGTTTTAAAAACAGAAAAACGAATTGGTCCAGATTGTTATGCTGTTGTGTTGGTGAGCTGAGGGTCGTGAGTTCGAGCCTGAATCCAGGCTGTTTATTTTTAAAAGCACTATGAGGTAGTTTTTCTCATTTCTTTTTATTATTATTATTATTATTATTATTATTATTATTATTATTATTATTATTATTATTATTATTATTATTATTATTATTATTATTATTATTATTATTATTATTATTATTTAATATGATTATTATGAATATTGTTAATAGTGTTATTGCTATGATTATTGTTATTGTTATTATTATTTCCATTTTCATTATTATTATTATTGTTATTGCTATTATAAATTGTTACTATTATGTTAAAATGTATGATATGATTATTATTATTATCATATTAGCTATTAATAAGTAATATCACAAAATATTAATAGTATTATTATTAAGTAATAGTATTATTATTATTTGTATCACTATTATTATGTATTATGAATATCATTTATTATTATTAATATCAATATTACTATTGTTATTATTAGTATTATAATTATTTTAGAACTTACTATCATAACCATCAATTTTATTATTTTTATCATTATGATTATGATTATTATTAACATTATTAGGAAAGCGATACAACCTATTATCATTATCATTAATATAAGTATTATACCTATTATTATTATTATTATTATTATTATTATTATTATTATTATTATTATTATTATTATTATTATGAGCATTAGTTCTGATATTATCATTAATTTTAAAACTTTAATATTATTATCATTATGATGAAAAGGTTTATTATTATATTCAATACGAAAATAATACAAATTATTATTAGTTTCGTAAATATTAGTATTAGTATCTTTTTACAGATAATAGAATTGTTATTATTAACATAAGTACTATTACTTATATTATCACGAATATTATTATTATGAAATTACTAAAATCAATATCACAACTATCATTAACAGAAAAATTAATATTTTTACAAGTATTATTATTAATATCATTGTTATTATCACTAATAGAGTTTAAACTAACATAAGTACATTATTAATGTTATTATCATGGTTTTTACTAATAATAACTTAGTATAATTTGAATTCCTATTTTGATAAACAAATGAAATACATAAATATATATATATTTAACATATATAACATACCAAAATATTTTATTATATAAAAGGAATATATGAAAAACAAATATATTATTAATATAAAAATGATATCATTACTAGGTGATATATATAAACTTATTTGATTGCGATTATGTTAATTAATATATATACACAAATGATATAGGTTCATGAATTCGAGGCCAACCCTGCACTTGTTCAATGTCGTCATATGTATTTTTACTACAAAATACAGTATCGTGAATTTCATTACTCCCTTTTTAAATGCTTTTGCAATATATATTTTTGGGACTGAGAATACATGCGCTTTTATAAAGGTTTTATGAAATAGATACAAGTAATTGAAACTACATTATATGGGTGAATGATCGAAGCCGAATATGCCCCTTTTGCTTGGTAACCTAAGAATTAGTAAACCGATCTACTAATTGACGCGAATCCTAAAGATAGATCTATTGGGCCTAACGAACCCCATCCAAAGTACCGGATGCTTTAGTACTTCGAATTCGTTTTTATCATGTCCGAAGGATTTCCCGAAATGATAGGGGATATTTTTATATGCATCTTGTTAATGTCGGTTACCAGGTGTTCACCATATGAATGATTTTTGTCTCTATGCATGCGACGTATATTTATGAGAACTGGAAATGAAATTCTTGTGGTCTATTAAAATGATGGAAATGATTATTTATGTTAAACTAATGAACTCACCAACCTTTTGGTTGACACTTTAAAGCATGTTTATTCTCAGGTATGAAAGAAATCTTCCGCTGTGCATTTGCTCATTTTAGAGATATTACTTGGAATCATTCATGACATATTTCGAAAGATGTTGATGCATTTTATGCAAGTCCCTAGACATCTACCCACGTCCATTGCAGGTACAATAGTTTACAGGCCACCATGATCGCTCGTTATTATCCCATCTGTGTTTGTATGTGGTTACAGGAACTGCAGGAACGAGATTTGGATGTTTGACTATGTTAGACTTAGTCAGACGTACTAGTGAAGCCTCACTCGTACGGCTGACAGGCTCATACGCACTGTTGATGCTGAGCTAAGTCACAATTATAACCTAAATGAGAAGACATGAGTGAGTGATCACCCGTACGGCTGATGAAGCCAACTCGTACGTGTGATGGATAACTCGTACGGGTGAGTCAACAGCAGGGGTATATAAAGTCTTATGTTCTTCATTTTAGGTTAAGCCTCTCATTTGTTACACACACTCAAATCTGGTGAGCTCCCCCGATTCTGTCTCAGCCTAAATCACCCAGGTGGTGAATAATAACTCTAGGTGTTGATCTAATCACACTTGATTTAGTTGTGGTTTGACTAAATTAATCCCAAAAAGCTTAACCTATTCACTAGAGGGTTTGATTCACTTATTCCGCCATTGTGTGAGTTAAATCTGTTGATTTCTAAGTTCCTAGTCATGTTCCATCATTGGTATCAAAGCGTTGGTTGTGATTTCAACATCATCCTAGTGATTTTTGGTGATTAAAGAGTTTATTTGTTTGGGTTTTTGAGTTTAGTGTAATTTTTAGCAAAAAAGAATCATTTTTACGTGTGTAATTGTGATTTGAGAGTGTGTTTATGTTAGTTTAGTGCTAATCCAGCTTGTGAACGAAGAAATTGAGGTTTAACTTTAATTTCTAGGGTTTTTGAGTGATTTGTGTGTGAACAGCAGCTCACACGAGTGGGTCAAGAAATTTGGTCACACGCACGGTTGACCAGATGGTTGACATCACCTGTGAGCTCACACGCACGAGTAAGCATAACCTTTTAGGTTAAGAAACTACAAGTCTGATCACACGAGTGATCACGTGGTTGACAGTGACACGTACGAGTAATCACACGGGTGATTTTCACTCGCACGTTTGAGACTTTGTGACTGGTTCTTTTGGTTTGAGTAGTGACATGTACGTTTGAGTTGTGACACGTACGAGTGAGACTGTCACACGTACGCTTGACATCCTAAACCGCACGGTTGATATCCTGAACCGCACGGTTTACCTTTGGTAAAGTTTTCAAGATGTTTAATTCAAATGACTATGCGTTGGCTGCACCGTTAGTTCAGAGCATTACGAATATGACTCAACGATTACTTCTTGCTGAGAGTGAGTCATGAAGTGGTACGAAATGTCCAAGATTAATGAATATGGATAATTATTCTACTTGGAAGTCAAGGTTTAAGATATGGTCTGATGGTCAGGACACGAAACTTTGGAAGTATATTGAAACCGAATTTCAATGGCCACGTTCACCTATGACAAATGAACTGTATACGTTACATAATATGCCTTCGGAAGAACATGATGCGTATAACTTGGAAAAGAAGATGTACTGTAACTTGACAAGTGCTCTTGATGGTCCGATTTTCCATCAATTTTTGTGTCATGATAACTCATTCAAGATATGGGAAGCACTTAGTACCTTCAATGAAGGGAATTCATCTTACAGAACAAGAAAAGGGTTAGAACTGAAAGCTGAGTTTGATTGTTTTCACTGGCAAGTTGGAGAGTCTATTACAGAATTGGATGAAAGATATCGTCATTTGCTGGCTGAAATACACAAGCATGATGTAACCATTGAAGAGAAAGATAAAGTTACTTGTCTAGCTGGAGCATTACCTTTGGAATGGAATGGTTTCGTTTTAACTATGAAAACCAGTGGAGAACTTGCTACTGCTACAGTGAACTCGTTTATTGCAAGACTTCAGGAAGAAGAGTTAGAATTGTTAAACAAAGTCAAGAGGTCTAAACAAGTTCAAGACACGAAAATGTATTATCCAAATGGTTATACACCGCCTAAGTCGGCTCATGCACCATTTCAAATAGCTTTTGCTACGAACAATCAGAATATGTATGGTTTGAATGTAAGCAGTACACATATTCAACAAACTTCATATCTACCATAAGTTTCACCATGTTCTCTCAATACTCAATCACAACCTACTACCAATATTAGAGCGTCATCTACACCGACTGCATCAGATGTTCTTTCTGCTCTTAAGATAGAGAACTTGAGGAAAGCTGGAAAAGAAAAGATTAGTGAAGATATAGCTTTATTGTCAAGCCTTGTTAATTCTTATGACAGTTATCTTGATGGTCGTATGGGTAACATTTATCTAACAATAGAAGATTATCATCAGCTTGATAAAAATGAAGCAGAAAAGATGGATATTATGTGGGATATGGCAAATCTTGTGAGACGAGCTAGAGATTACGAAGAGCGAACTGGAAAACCAATCAGTCTGACCAAAGATACAAAACTGGGTTTTGATATGAATTCTGTTACTTGTTACAACTGTGGAGAATTAGGTCATTTTTCAAGACAGTGCACAAAACAGAAGAAGCAGGGTAATCGTAATCCATTCAAGAATCAGAACTACAGTTCTCAGAGTCAATCTACAAAGTGTGAGATTTAAATTACTGATAAAGTAAATGAAGCTGATATAGCTGAGGGTCCGAACAAAGCTTTAGTTGTCATTCATGGAGACGATGATGATTGGTCTATCAAATTGAATGTTGATGATCAACAACCTAAAGCTAACATGGCCAAGATTTCTGAAGAAAAAGAAAACTGTGTTATCGGTCAAAGTATAATTGAGAAGCTGACTGCTCGTGCTGAAAGAGCTGAAAAGTTATCACGAATAATTCAAAAAGAGAAGATTCAAAAGATGGTTAAAGATAAATTCAAGAAGGCACATGATTCAGTTCCTCGTACACCTGAATCTGGAAGTATTTCACCAACATCGTCAGAGGACTACTACTTCAACAGTTGGAAGGTTAACTATGGTGATACCTCTGTGTTTGAAGAAAGTCTAGAGGCTAATCAGAGTGAAGAGACATTGGTTGATTCTGATACGGAACTAGATAAATGGAGTAAAATGTTTGCTGCTAAATTGGAAATGTTAGTTCTTATAGGTGAAGGTTCAGATCTTAAGAGTATAAGTTCAGATGATGATGATTCGAACAAGACGTCAGAATCAGAGGTTGAAGATAAAGCTGATCATACTGGAGTAGATCAATCTGAGTTTGAAGCATTGAACAAGCAAGCAGTAGATTTACTGAAGATGTGCTTATCAGAAAGTGATATTGGAAAGGTTTTCGGTTTGACAAGAGCTAAGGATATATGAGACAGACTTGAGCAGATTCATTTGGGTAAAGATGCTGATACATCAGAGTTTCTTACAGACTCGTCAGAATCAAATGATGAGCTCGATGATGGGAAGAAGACAGATTTCTTTGCATTTATGGCTGAGACTTCCTCATCAAATAATGCTCAACAGGTATCTTCTGATCCATCTACTGTTATTGAATGTGTTAAATGCGCTGAATCTAAGGTAACAATAGATAATTTAATTAAGGCATATGCGGAGATGAAAGAAAAATGGCATGCTGACCATGTGACCACTAAGGTTGAAAATGAATTGAAAGAGCAAATCAAAGTTTATAAAAAACAACTTCACGATCTTAAATGTTATAACTTTAATATAAATAAAGATTTAATTATACGTGTTGACACAATTAATGAATTAAAGAAAGAAAATGAATGCGTTAAAGCTGATTTAGAGGCAATTTCAATCAAAATGAAATGTTGGGCAAGTGCGTCACAATGGAATGCATTAATGGTGGAACTTAATGACACCAAGGGAAAGGGTATTGGATATAGTTCTGCATCACCTCCTTTTCAGAACACATTTATTAATGCTAACGTAGTTGACGGTCGACCAGAAGATTGTATCCCTCCTAGTTATGAAGATTATGTTGAAAAGAATAAAAAATGTAGTTCAACTAAGAATACAACTTCTGATGATACTGCTGAAGGTGCTCTAGATCATGAGGAAGATAGGAAAACTGGGTTAGGAGATAACTCTAAGACAAGTAGAGTTATAACACCAAAAGGTCCTGTTAAGATTTTGAAAAATCCTAGATTTACTAACAGACCTGTTCCTCCTGTTACCCCTAAGCCTGTTCAGAAAGAGAGATCAAATGATTCTCCTGTGTTAGTAAGAGCATAAGACCCCTCATCTTCAAACTCTAATAATGTATATCAATTCAGAGGACATAGGGAGTTTAGACAATGTTTTAATTGTGCTATTTTTGGACACATTGCTGCTTATTGTCCTAGAAGATTTCAATCCCCGAGACATAAAGTTGACTTATCACATGATGATTCTAGATCATCTCATGTTCATCGAACAGGTTTTCCTGTAAATGATGAACTTCGTGATAAAAGATCTAAGACAAATGTTGTCTTGGGAGACTCCAAAAGGAAGTACTTCAATAGATCTGTTTCTCCTGTGAAGGGAAAAATTCCTAAAAGAAATTTTGAGGCAAATGTTGCCAGTGCTAGTGAGCAAGGTAGACCTTTTGAACAAAAGTTGAGGTCTCCATCTCAAAGAGCTAGTCGCAGAAAGTATTTTTCAAGAACTCGACCACGGATGAATCGTTCCGATTTAGAGAGGAATGTCAGACACCAAGAGCGTGACACCTCTCCTTCCAAATTTTCTAAGTTTAAGGTTTCTAATGATGAGATTCCTCCGGACTCAAATGGAAAATGGATGGAAGTTCAAGCTATGGGTGTTAATGGACAACCTACTGCTATCACGGCGTGGGTTCCCATTATCAATTAATTTTTCTTAATGTGATATGCAGGGAACCAGGCTACCTGCAAACAACACCTGGATTGTGGATAGCGGCGCTTCGAGACATATGACTGGACATCTATCTCTTCTTTCGGATGTACACCCAATTAAGGGAGGTTATGTTGCATTTGCTGGAGATAAGGGTGGTCATATTTCAGCTCAGGGTTTATTGAAAAATGATAAAGTCAGTTTTGATAAAGTGAACTATTGTCAAGAGCTTGCAAATAATTTGTTATAAGTTTCAAAAATCTGTGAAAATCCTTCAAAGTAGCATTTGATGACGAATTCAGCTACATCTTGAAACCAGAGTTTGTGATTTCTCCTGAAATAATTTTGATGAAGGCTCCTCAACAAGCTGATTTATAAATGCTAGATATGAATGTTGCTACTTCAAATGCTGAACATCATCAAGCTTTTGTTTCTAAAGCGACTCAATAAGATTCTATTACATGGCACAAACGCATGGGTCATTTAAGTTTTTTGGAAGATGAACCATCTGGTTCACAACAATCTCGTAGAAGGAGTTGATCTTCGTTCATTTCATATTCCAGGCACATGTGTTCCTTGTAAAAAGGGTGAGCAGAGCAAGAAAGCACACAAGTTGGTGAAGTATAATCCAATCTCTGCTCCACTTGAGTTGTTGCACATGGATCTCTTTGGTCCAATTCGGTTTGAAAGTATTGATGGTAGTAAGTATTGTCTAGTGGTAACTGATGATTATTCAAGATTCTCATGGGTTATGTTTTTGAAAGAGAAGTCTGATACGTTTGAGAATTTGAAAGTGCTAATCAATCGATTAGAGACAGGTTTTAATTTGAAAGTTAGAAAGATTCGATGCGATAATGGTACAGAATTTATGAATCAGTATCTCGCAGGTTTCTGTATTGAAAAAGGTATCAATATGCAATTCAGTTCTGCATACGCTCCACAGATGAATGGTGTTGCTGAAAGAAAGAATAGGGTTTTGATTGAGACTGCTAGAACTATGCTAGCTGATTCATCTCTACCTGTTCATTTTTGGGGTGAAGCTGTTGCAAATGCTTGTTACACTATGAATCGAGTTTTAACTGTTAAACGACTAGGTAAAACGCTATGAGTTATTGCATGGGAGAAAACCTTCTTTGAAGCATCTAGAACCATTTGGTATCCCGTGTACTATTTTAAAGAGAAAACTACTAAGTAAGTTTGATTCGAAAGTAGTTACTGGAGTGTTTCTAGGGTATAGTTCTCCTAACAAGCGAGTTTTCAACAATGAGACGAGATGTGTTGAAGAATGGTCTGAAGTTGACGTCCAACGGAATTACATAAAGACTGCTACCAAAAGTCATCCTTGGATCTACAACTGTGATGAGCTGATTGATTCATTTAATCTTGCTCCAAATCAGGTGGAGAATGAAGTAGAGTTACAAATGCTGTTTGATTTACAGAACGAGCCAGAAGTGTCTGCACATACTCCAACTCCTTTATCTACATTCGTTGAACCAGCACAAGATTCAGATCAAGATGTTGATCCAGTGTACAATACTTGCGGATCTGATATTTCAAGTGAGAATTCTGATAATCCTGAAGATCGAGATACCACAAATCTACACCACGAGATACCTGTTCCCGCACACCCAGTTCCCAGAACTACAGCTGCTCATCCTAGAGAAAATATAATTGGAGATCCAAATGCATGCGTTAGGACAAGAAGACAAGTTTAGTTTGATGGTCAAGTTGATGCTCATATGACAGCTGCTGCTGCATATTATGAGTTTGCATGTCATATTTCAAGAATTGAGCTAAAGACTACAAAAGAAGCTTTGAAGCATGTTGATTGGGTCATGGCTATGTAAGAAGAAATTCAGCAATTCAATCGTCTAGATATTTGGAAGCTAGTTACTAAGCCGAAAGGTGCGAAAATAATCGACCTCAAATGGGTTTGGAAGTGCAAATTCGACGAAGATGGCAATGTTACCCGTAACAAAGAAAGATTAGTTGCTAAAGGTTATCAGCAAGATCCTGATTTTGATTACGATGAAGTTTTTGCTCCTGTTGCCAGATTGGAAGCGATTCGCATTTTATTGACTTTCGCTTCTTTCATGAAGTTCAAAGTTTATCAAATGGATGTTAAGAGTGCATTTCTTTACGGCAAGCTAAACGAACGAGCACTTGTCATGACACAGAAATTGATGGAAAATCGGACTATCAAGAGCACTTGTCAAATTACAGTACATCTTTTTCTCCAAGTTATACTCCTCACGTTCTTCAGAAGGCATGTTGTGTAGTGTATACAACTCATTCGTAACTGGTGAACGTGGCCATTGAAATTCGGTTTCAATGTACTTCCAATGCTTCGTGTCCTGACCATCAGACCAAATCTTAAACCTCAACTTCCAAGTAGAATAATTATCCATATTCAGTAACCTCGAACATTTCATACCACTTCCTGATTCACTCTCAGCAAGGAGTAATCGTTGAGTCATATTCTTAATGCTCTGAACTAACGGTGTGGCCAACGCGTAATCATTTGAATTAAACATCTTGAAAACTTTACCAAAGGGTAAACCGTGCGGTTCAGGTTATCAATCGTACATGTGATAGTATCAACCCTACGTATGAAAGTATCAACCGTACGTGTGACAAACTTAAGCGTACGTGTTGCTACTTAACCAACAAACCTAACACAAAGAATCAATCGTGCGAGTGACAATCACCCATGCGATTACTCGTACGTGTCACAATCAACCATTTGATCACCCGTGTGATCAGACCGTAGTCACTTAACCTCAAAAGGTTATGCTAATCCATACGTGTGAGTTCACGAGTGACGATCAACCGTGTGGTCAACCGTACGTGTGATCAAAAAGTATGACCCACTCGTGTGAACTTCTGTTCAGCTCAATTCACCCAAAAACTTTAAAAATTGATGTTAAACCTCAATTTCTTCGTCCAAAAGCTGGATTAACACTAAATAAACATAAACATACTCTCTAATTAATTAAAATCACTTTTATCTCAAAAACCCAAATAATAAACCCTATTAATCACCAAAAATCACTTGATGATGTTGAAATCACAACCAAAGCTCTGATACCAATGATGAAACATGATTAGGAACTTCGAGATCAACATGTTTAATTCACACAAAGGCAAAATTAGTGAATCAAACCAATCAAAGTGAATATGGGTAGCTTTTTGGGATTAAATTAGTCAAACCACAACAAGGATTGTGATTAGATTAATGCCTAGAGCTATTATTCACTACCATGAGTGATTTAGGTTAAGAGAGAATCGGATTAGGTGAACCAGATCTGAGTGATTGTGTGTGAGAGAGGCTTTACCTAAAATGAAGAACATAAGACTTCATATACCCCTGCTGTTGACTCACCCGTACGAGTCATCCATCACACGTACGAGTTGGCTTCATCAGCCGTACGGGTGATCACTCACTCGTGTCTTCTCATTCAGGTTATAATTATGTCGTAGCTCAGCATCAACCGTGCGTATGAGCCTGTCAGCCGTACGATTGATACTTCAATCGTACGTCTGACGAAGTCTATCAAAGTCAAACATCCGTATCGCGTTCCTGTAGTACCTGTAACCACATACAAACACAGATAGGATAATAACGAGCGATCTTGGTATCCCATAAACTGAAGTACCTGCAATGGACATAGGTTAGATGTCTAGGGGCTTTACATAAAATGCATCAACACTTGTGGTCTATTAAAATGATGGAAATGATTATTTATGTTAAACTAATGAACTCACCAACCTTTTGGTTGACACTTTAAAGCATGTTTATTCTCAGGTATGAAAAAAATCTTCCACTGTGCATTTGCTCATTTTAGAGATATTACTTGGAGTCATTCATGACATATTTCGAAATACGTTGCATTCGAGTCGTTGAGTTCATCAAGATTATTATTAAGTCAATTATAGTTGGATATATTATGAAATGGTATGCATGCCGTCAACATTCGATATAATGAAAGTTTATCTTTTAAAAACGAATGCAATGTTTGTAAAATATATCATATAGAGGTCAAGTACCTCGCGATGTAACCAAATATTATTGTATTCGTTCTTATGGATTGAAATGTCCTGTTCATATTGATTATAAACATTCCATATTAATTGATTTCGTTGCGAGGTTTTGACCTCTATATGAGACGTTTTTCAAAGACTGCATTCATTTTTAAAACAACCATAACTTTTATTTTATCAATAAAGGTTTTAAAAACATTACGTAGATAATCAAATAATGATAATCTAAAATATACTGTTTATACACGACCATTACCTAATGGTTTACAATAGAAATATATTACATCGACATATGTTTCTTGAATGCAGTTTTTACACAATATCATACAAACATGGACTCCAAATCTTGTCCTTATTTTAGTATGCAACAGCAGAAGCTCTTAGTATTCACCTGAGAATAAACATGCTTTAAACGTCAACAAAAATGTTGGTGAGTTATAGGTTTAACCTATATATATCAAATCGTAACAATAGACCACAAGATTTCATATTTCAATACACATCCCATACATAGAGATAAAAATCATTCATATGGTGAACATCTGGTAACCGGCATTAACAAGATGCATATATAAGAATATCCCCATCATTCCGGGACACCCTTCGGATATGATATAAATTTCGAATTACTAAAGCATCCGGTACTTTGGATGGGGTTTGTTAGGCCCAATAGATCTATCATTAGGATTCGCGTCAATTAGGGTGTCTGTTCCCTAATTCTTAGATTACCAGACTTAATAAAAAGGGGCATATTCGATTTCGATAATTCAACCATAGAATGTAGTTTCACGTACTTGTGTCTATTTTGTAAATCATTTATAAAACCTGCATGTATTCTCATCCCAAAAATATTAGATTTTAAAAGTGGGACTATAACTTACATTCACAGATATTTCCTTCATCGGAAATAAGACTTGGCCACGGATCGATTCATGAACCTATACAAATATGTACATATATATCAAAGTATGATCAAAATATAATTACAACCATTTTTATTATGTTTTAAAGATTTGAGTGTATTAAGTCAGCTGTCCTCGTTAGTAACCTACAACTAGTTGTCCACAGTTAGATGTACAGAAATAAATCGATATATATATATTATCTTGAATCAATCCACGACCCGGTGTATACACGTCTCAGGCTAGATCACAACTCAAAGTATATATATTTTTGGAATCAACCTCAACCCTGTATAGCTAACTCCAACATTACTGCATATAGAGTGTCTATGGTTGTTCCAAATAATATATATACATGGGTCGATATGATATGTCAAAACATTTGCATACGTGTCTATGGTATCCCAAGATTATATAATATATTAGAATACATATATAATACAATATAAGTTAGCAAGGATATGATTTGTATAGATTTGTTAAACATTTTTCGTAGCTAAAAATATCAAAAATATCCAATCTTGTTTTACCCATAACTTCTTCATTTTAAATCCGTTTTGAGTGAATCAAATTGCTATGGTTTCATATTGAACTCTAATTTAAGAATCCAAACAGAAAAATTATAGGTTTATAGTCGGAAATTTAAGTTACATGTCAATTACTAAAGAGGTAGTCATTTCCGTCGAAAGAACGACATCTTGATGACCATTTTGAAAAACATACTTTCACTTTGAGTTTAACCAAGATTTTTGGATATAGAATCATGTTCATATGAAAAATCATTTTCCCAGAAGAAAAAATTTTAAATCAAAGTTTATCATAGTTTTTAATTATCCAAACCAAAACAGCCCCCGGTTTCACTACGACGGCGTATATCCGATTTTATGGTGTTCATCGTGTTTCCAGGTTTTAAATCATTAAGTTAGCATATCCTATAGATATAGAACATGTTTTTAGTTGATTTTAAAAGTCAAGTTAGAAGGATTAACTTTTGTTTGCGAACAAGTTTGGAATTAACTAAACTATGTTCTAGTGATTACAAGTTTAAACCTTCGAATACGATAGCTTTATATGTATGAATCGAATGATGTTATGAACATCATTACTACCTCAAGTTTTCTGGATAAAACTACTAGAAATGAGAAAAATGGATCTAGTTTCAAAGGATCCTTGGATGGCTTGAAAGTTCTTGAAGCAGAATCATGACACGAAAACAGTTCAAGTAAGATTTTCACTCGAAATAAGATTGTTATAGTTGTAGAAATTGAATCAAAGTTTGAATATGAATATTACCTTGAATTAGAAAGATAACCTACTGTAAAAAATAAAGGTTCCTTGATCTTAGATGATTACTTGGAATGGATTAGAAAGCTTGGAAGTAGACTTGCAAACTTGGAAGTATTCTTGATTTTTATGAAACTATACTTATGGAATTTATGAAGAACACTTAGAACTTGAAGATGGAACTTGAGAGAGATCAATTAGATGAAGAAAATTGAAGAATGAAAGTGTTTGTAGGTATTTTTGGTCGTTGGTATATGGATTAGATATAAAGGATATTTAATTTTGTTTTCATGTAAATAAGTCATGAATGATTACTAATATTTTTGTAATTTTATGAGATATTTCATGCTAGTTTCCAAATGATGGTTCCCACATGTGTTAGGTGACTCACATGGGCTGCTAAGAGCTGATCATTGGAGTGTATATTCCAATAGTACATACATCTAAAAGCTGTGTATTGTACGATTACGAATACGGGTGCATACGAGTAGAATTGTTGATGAAACTGAACGAGGATGTAATTCTAAGCATTTTTGTTAAGTAGAAGTACTTTGATATGTGTCTTGAAGTCTTTCAAAAGTGTAAGAATACATATGAAAAAACAACATGTATATACATTCTAATGGATTCGTTAAGTCTTCGTTAGTCGTTACATGTAAGTGTTGTTTTGAAACCTTTAAGTTAACGATCTCAATTAATGTTGTTAACCCAATGTTTATTATATCAAATGAGATGTTAAATTATTATATTATCATGATATTATGATGTATGAATATCTCTTAATATGATACATACATTAAAATATCGTTACAACGATAATCGTTACATATAAGTCTCGTTTCGTAATTCTTGAGTTAGTAGTCTTGTTTTTACATATGTAGTTCATATGTATTTAGTAGACGTTATCATAACGATAATCGTTATATATATCATTTCGAGTTTCTTAACTTAGTAATCTCATTTCTTATGTATATCACACATTGTTAATATACTTAGTGAGATACTTACTCATCATAATCTCATGTCAACCATATATATATGTCTATATATACCACAACATGTAGTTTTCACCATTTTGTAACGTTCGTGAATCGCCGGTCAACTTGGGTGATCAATTGTCTATATGAAACTTATTTTATTTAATCAAGTCTTAACAAGTTTGAATGCTTAACACATTGGAAACATTTAGTCATGTAAATATCAATCTCAATTAATATATATAAACATGGAAATGTTCGGGTCACTACAGTACCTACCCGTTAAATAAATTTCGTCCCGAAATTTTAAGCTGTTGAAGGTGTTGACGAATCTTCTGGAAATAGATGCGGGTATTTCTTCTTCATCTGATCTTGACGCTCCCAGGTGAACTCGGGTCCTCTACGAGCATACCATCAAACCTTAACAATCGTTATCTTGTTTTGATTAAGTCTCTTAACCTCACGATCCATTATTTCGACGGGTTCTTCAATGATTTGAAGTTTTTCATTGATTTGGATTTCGTCCAACGGAATAGTGAGATCTTCTTGAGCAAAACATTTCTTCAAATTCGAGACGTGGAAAGTGTTATGTACAGCCACGAGTTGTTGAGGTAGCTCCAGTTGGTAAGCTACTGGTCCGACACTATCTATAATCTTGAATGGTCCAATGTACCTTGGATTTAGTTTCCCCCGTTTACCAAATCGAACAACGCCTTTCCAAGGTGAAACCTTAAGCATGACCATTTCTCCAATTTCAAACTCTATATCTTTTCTTTTACTGTCCGCGTAGCTCTTTTGTCGACTCTGGACAGTTTTCAATCGTTGTTGAATTTGGATGATTTTATCGGTAGTTTCTTGTATTATCTCCGGACCCGTAATCTGTCTATCCCCCACTTCATTCCAACAAATAGGAGACCTGCACTTTCTACCATAAAGTGCCTCAAATGGCGCCATCTCAATACTAGAATGATAACTGTTGTTGTAGGAAAATTCTACTAACGGTAGGTGTCGATCCCAACTGTTTCCGAAATCAATAACACATGCTCGTAGCATGTCTTCAAGTATTTGTATCGTCCTTTCGCTCTACCCATCAGTTTGTGGATGATAGGCAGTACTCATGTCTAGACGAGTCCCCAATGCTTGTTGCAACGTCTGCCAGAACCTTGAAACAAATCTACCATCCCTATCAGAGATAATAGAGACGGGTATTCCATGTCTGGAGACAACCTCCTTCAAATACAATCGCACCAACTTCTCCATTTTGTCATCTTCTCTCATTGGCAGGAAGTGTGCTGACTTGGTGAGACGATCAACTATTACCCAAATAGTATCATAACCACTTGCAGTCCTTGGCAATTTAGTAATGAAATCCATGGTAATGTTTTCCCATTTCCATTTCGGGATTTCAGGTTGTTGTAGTAGACCAGATGGTTTCTGATGTTCAGCTTTGACCTTAGAACACGTCAAACATTCTCCTACATATTTAGCAATATTGGCTTTCATACCCGGCCACCAAAAGTGTTTCTTGAGATCTTTATACATCTTCCCCGCTCCGGGATGTATTGAATATCTGGTTTTATGTGCTTCTTTAAGTACCATTTCTCTCACATCTCCAAACCTTGGTACCCAAATTCTATCAACCCTATATCGAGTTCCGTCTTCCTGAATATTAAGATGTTTCTCTGATCCTTTGAGTATCTCATTCTTCAACTTTCCTTCTTTTACAACTCCCTGTTGCGCCTCCTTTATTTGAGTAGTAAGGTTAGTACAAATAATTATATTCATAGCTTTTACCCGTATAGGTTTTCTGTCCTTTCTACTCAAAGCGTCGGCTACCACATTCGCCTTCCCTGGGTGGTATCAAATCTCAAAATCATAATCATTCAACAGTTCAATCCACCTCGTTTTCTCATATTCAGTTGCTTCTGATTAAATATATGTTGGAGACTTTTGTGGTCTGTATATATAATACTTTTGACCCCATATAAATAATGCCTCCAAGTCTTTAATGCAAAAACAACAGCACCCAATTCCAAATCGTGAGTTGTATAATTTTGCTCGTGAATCTTCAATTGTCTAGACGCATAAGCAATCACCTTCGTTCGTTGCATTAATACACAACCGAGACCTTGCTTTGATGCGTCACAATAAATCACAAAATCATCATTCCCTTCAGGCAATGACAATATGTGATGACCCGGGAATTTTTGACTAAATTTAAACTTAATCTTTATATGATTTCGAGACGATAAGCAAAGTCTGTAATGTTAAGTCTAGAAAATTTTGAAACGATGTTCATATATTCATTTGACCTTCGACTACTCTCGGCGATTCACGAACAATTAAGTGTAAATAGATATGTGTGTATGTATATATAAATAATAAACATGAAACCATTTGACCTTCGACTATTTCTGACGATTCACGAACAACTGTTTGTAATTAGATATGTATATATATATATATATATATTAATTAATAAACTGTTATATGATTTAATTATTATGTAAAATAACTTACAACATAATTAAACTTATCATAAAGCATATATATATATATATATATATATATATATATATATATATATATATATATATATATATATATATATATAATCATAATTAATATATATATATATATATATATATATAATCATAATTAATTAATTAATATCTATTAAATAGAATGTACAAATTAATTAAATAAACAATTACATGAGACAAACTTAAAATTCTCAATTTACTAATTAATTAATATCTATTATATAGAATGTAGAAATTAATTAAATAAACAATTACATGAGACAAACTTAAAATTCTCAATTTAAATTAAAACATATAATTTTGAAATAAGTAAAGATATCAATATCAATCAAGGTGTCGGCAAGACTAACAGTGATTACATCCGTGATATTAATTTTATGATTCTAAAAGTTACTGTTTTTGTTTTTTCTAATCACTCTTATCATTTTCTATATATACATTAATATATTCATAAGTTAGGTGATATACAAGAGATAGATAGATAATAAACAAATCACATGGCTAGAGTCACCACAATCACCAACAGTTTATTTAACCACCATCTCCCCAACGTGAGCCACGACTATATGAACACCACGATCCGCCACCCCAAGAACCACCATCGAGAACTGCACATCACCATCACCTTCTACAACATCACAACCATCATCATCCATTATAACCTCCACCGGTCACCATATGAACCACCCTTGACACCCATCATTGAACTATCAATCCAACCATCAAGAACTCACTACGACCATGATCATTGTTTTGCTGCTCTACTACTTATTTGCTAACTCATGTATGTCCGATCAAATCTACAAACAATCACTATATAATCACCCTTTCGTTCATTTCTGTTGTGCAGCAATCATCAACCAAAACCCGTCACATCACCTTCGGTGTTACTCTCGTAGCAGATACCCAAACACCACTACTTTCGTTATCTTTACCAAGAACAATGACCAATCGCCACCTTTTATCACCATCACACTCGACCATCGTTCATCACCTCAATCCAACAACTTCACCAAATAAAAGAATAAGGTATCATGTTTTGTTATTTCTTCAGGACCCACCCAAAAGATAAAGTTACCAATATATTATCTTTACTCTAAGACAAGTGGGTCGATTTTTTTTTTTTTTTTGAAGAGCCAAAGTGGCAAACCACTTTCCTACAACAACTTGCATATCTTTTTCTAATTATTCCTTTTCTTCCTGCTACAGCCAATTTCCAGTGCACCACATCTTTTATTTATTTTATTTTATTTTGGTCATATGGTAGCAAGTTGAAGTAGATTATGTAATTCATCTAATGGACCATGATAAGTGGTTATTTAACGGGCTCATTGATAATAATTCGTTGGGCTTGGAAATTACCTGTTGGGCTGAGTTCATTATAAGGATTTTGATATAAATGATGATTATGATCGATTGTATGTAGAAATGATCATTATGTTATGAATATGATTATGATATAGATGATTAGTTTATGATGTTTAAGATGGAAAATTGATGATGATTTAGATTATGATATAATTAAGATAATGACATCACGATTATGACGATGGTTATAAGTAATGTAAATGAGGAGATCGATGCACAAGGATGGCGATGATGATGAGAATATGATGTTAAGTCGATAAAGATGATATTATGGTGATGAATTTGATGAAGGAGAAGAAACAGGAACATTATACAAGTAGAATTAATATCTGAAATAGAGCAGAAAGAAAGAGATGGAAGAGTGATTTGGAGTGTTTGTGTTTAAACAAGGGGTCTCGGGTTCGAGTCCCCACTATGGATTTTTTTTTTTAGAACAACAAGAAGAAGAAAAACAGATAGATAGAGGGGTTACATATTTTAGTTCGTGAATTACAACATAAAAGTGAAATAGATCAGACGGTTGGAGTGTGAGTGTGGAAGCGAGAGGTCGCAGGTTCGATCTTGGCATGCGACATTTTCTTCATATTTTAGGTAGTTATTTATTTACTTATCATTATTATTATTATTGTTATTATTATTATTATTATTATTATTATTATTATTATTATTATTATTATTATTATTATTATTATTATTTTTATTATGATTATTGTTATTATTTTTACTAGTTATTATTATTGTTATGACTATTGTTATAATTATTAGTATAAACTCAAATTATTATTAATAGAGTTAATATCATTATATAATTATTAATATCTTTGTTATTAGTATTATTATGAATATTACTATAAATAGTATTAATGTGATTAATAAGATTATTTTTATTATTATCATTTTAGTTAATATTATGTAATATCATAAAGTATTAAAAGTATTATTATTATTATCATTATGATACCAAACATATTATTAACATAAACACATATTAAAAGATGATAAGATAGAAATTATAGAAATTAGTTATAGGTATACAAATACTCGTAAAAATAATGATTTTAGTACAAATTAATGTATTACAAAACTATAGGCAGTAGCGTAGAAAGTTGACACGAAGATTATGATTTAATTCTATTAACATTATCATTATTATCACTTTTATCAATATAATTATATAATATCATTATTTTACTAACCGTAGTATTATCAAAATTAACAAATTCATAAACAAATGATCTTTATATAAAAGGTATATTTATTATACTTAACTTAACTATATTAATATTACTATATATAAAATAAAGATATAAAAATAAATATTGAAACATACGAATTATTAAAATTAACAATTATATCAATAATAAAAATAAATAAAGTTATTCGGTTACAAGAATATGTTTTAACACATATGTGAATGTTATAGGTTCGTGAATCCGAGGCCAACCCTACTTTTGTTCAATGTCGTTATATGTATTTTTACTACAAAATACATTATGGTGAGTTTTCATTTGCCCTTTTTACTCTTTACGTTTTTGGGCTGAGAATACACGCAAATGCTTTATTAACTGTTTTACAATATTTATATGCGTGAGTTTCATTTACCCTTTTTACTCTTTACGTTTTTGGGCTGAGAATAAATGCAAATGCTTTAGTAACTGTTTTACAATAATTATATGTGTGAGTTTCATTTGCCTTTTTTACACTTTATATTTTTGGGCTGAGAATACATGCGCAATTTTTATAAATGTTTTACGAAATAGACACAAGTAATCGAAACTACATTATGTGGTTGAATTATCGAAATCGAATATGCCCCTTTTTATTAAGTCTGGTAATCTAAGAATTAGGGAACAGACACCCTAATTGACGCGAATCCTAAAGATAGATCTATCGGGCCCAACAAGCCCCATCCAAAGTACCGGATGCTTTAGTACTTCGAAATTTATATCATGTCCGAAGGAGGATCCCGGAATGATGGGGATATTCTTATATGTATATTGTGAATGTCGATTACCAGGTGTTCAATCCATATGAATGATATTTTTGTCTCTATGCATGGGACGTATGTTTATGAGAAATGGAAATATGAAATCTTGTGGTCTATTAAAATTATGAAATGATTATTTATGATAAACTAATGAACTCACCAACCTTTTAGTTGACACTTGAAAGCATGTTTATGTTGGGATTTAACAAGTTCATAATATACTTAAACCATTTTAAGAATTAAGAAAGCGGAAGCATGTTAATTACCAATTTTAGACTTGTTAAACTTTAACCAATTAAAGTTAAATCCCAATTAGGATCAAGTTGTGAAACATACTTACAAACTACAAGATAGATAAGAGATTATACCTTCTCCAAGCTATGTAGTTGATGATGAAGATGATGATGAAGAATAGAGCTTCAAATGGATGAAACCTCAAGTAGTTATACCCCAAACTTGTGCACCAACACCTTAGCTTTGGTTAGGATTTTAATTACACTTAAAATGAACTTGAAAGATCAAAATAAGAACCTCTCCTTGTACCTCAAACCCCACGGTTTTTTTCAGCAGAAAATTGAGAGAGATTGTTGCTTTTCTTTGATATGTTTGAATGCATGTGTGAGTTGTGAATCCTAAGTCTTGAACTTGGTTAAGCATGGGTAGTAATTAATAAACAAATGCATGCTTATTGAAACTCCCATGCCACTCACATTGCCATGTTATAATATACATTTATATAAAAAAACTGATTTTATAAAATCAGTTTTTATAAAACTTAATTTTATAAAACACATTATATAAACATGTATATTATTTGTTATGTATATTTTATAAAACCAATTTTATAAAATGTAACATAACTTAATCAATTATTTAACCTATAAATAATTAAATCCTTGTTATATAAGTTGTTCCATAACTTATATAAACATATCAAGTAATATTATTTAAGAAACCTTTTCCTTAAAATTCAAGTGTCGCGTATTTAATCAATGATCCAATCGTTAAAATAAATACATATAAAGTGTTGGTAAGCTTGTTATTGGGTATGACCCGACTTGGATCATAACATAGTGGCCACGTTAATTTAATATGTCTCTCGGGCATACGAAATACCTTCAATCTCCCACTTGCACGAGAAACATAAGAAATTAATGCAAGTGATGGATACCACCTAATGACCGTCCATCACCCCCAATGTGTTATGACTTTGTGCCATTCAATAACATCATCCCTTTCGAGTTCCCACCTCGAATATGAATAGGTGAATCTTTCATTATTTCCTTTCGTCCTAGATGTCATGTTAAATTCAAGAGATACAGAGTGATCACTCTCTTTTAGATTTAACTTTATCAGGCCTTAGACATCTGACTCTCAACGAATAAGAGGGACAAATTCCATCTTGACTACATATGTCCTAAATATGTACCTTGCATTATACCTGAGCTCTTCCTTGTGAGCTACCATATTTCAGAATAGCGAAGGAAAGAATCAAGGCACAATACTTGGTAAATATCTGAACCCAATATGTATCTCAGGTCAGAGGATATAATGATATTCGCCTTTACTCAAGATTACAAGTGATCAACCACAAAGGCTCTATTTAGTAAGTCATGAGAGCGGGTCTTACAATATTTGTGTCCTACAAATATCTATGAACCTTGGTTGCAACCTTGCCCCACATTCATCCCGTGAATGTATACCAATCCTAGTTCATAATAGTCTAAACCTCACATTTGCTCCCACAAACGTGATCGACTACGGAATTTAGAATAATTACTTATTCATGGATAAAATATGCAAAATGGGAACATAACTCAAAATAAATTAATACCATAATTATATTAATGAGTTTGAACAATTTCGTTCCTTACAATACTTAAACAGATCATGACCAATCACTAGAATATCGAAGCCCTAAAGCACAAACATGTCCTGCATGTTTTGATCCATGTAAGAGCTTCGTGAGTGGATCCGCTATGTTAAGATCTGTGTGAACTTTGCGAATACATATCTTTCCCTTTTCAACTTCATCCCTTATGTAGTTGAATCTCCGCTCAATGTGACGGGTCTTTTGGTGAGCAAGAGGTTCTTTGATTTGAGCAATCGCACCCTCGTTGTCACAAAAGATCTCAAGAGGGTCCTGAATGGAAGGGACTACTCCTAAGTCATCGATGAATTTCTTCATCCATGCAGCTTCCTGAGCTGCCAATGATGCGGCGATGTACTCCGAATCTGTAGTGGAAAAAGCAACAACATCCTGTTTTGAACTCTTCCCAGAGACCGCACCTCCATTTAACGTGAATACATAACCGGATTGTGATCGAGAATCATCTCGATCAGTTTGGAAACTCGCGTCCACGTAACCTTTTACAGCGAGTTCCTCCTCACCAGACCCATATATTAGAAACATATCCTTAGTCCTCCTAAGGTATTTCAATATACTTTTAACAGCAATCCAATGACTGTTTCCTGGGTTATTCTGGTATCTGCTTGTCAGGCTAAGAGCGCATGACACATCCGGTCTAGTACATATCATTGCATACATGATTGACCCAATGGCAGACGCATATGGGACTTTCTTCATTCTCTCTTGTTCATCTTTCGTGGTGGGGCACTGAGATGAACTAAGGAGTGTTCCTCTTTGAATAGGTACCAAACCTTTCTTAGAGTTCTCCATCTTGAACCTTTTCAAGATCTTTTCAATGTATGCACTTTGATTCAAACCTATCAGTTTCTTGGATCTATCCCTGTAGATCCCAATCCCCAAAACGTATTGTGCTTCTCCAAGATCCTTAATGGAGAAGCATTTACTTAGCCAAGTTTTAACTCTTTGCATTGCCGGAATATCATTTCCAAATAACAATATATCATCCACATATAGTACAAGGAACATGATTGTGCTCCCACTAGCCTTCTTGTATACACAAGCTTCATCACCATTTTTAATGAAGCCAAATTTCTTGGCTTCCTCATTAAAACGATGATTCCACATTCTAGATGCTTGTTTCAATCCGTAGATTGACTTCTTTAACTTGCATACCCTTTTAGGACACTTCGGATCAACAAAACCTTCAGGCTGAACCATATAGACATCTTCCTCAAGATGTCCATTTAGGAAAGCGGTCTTGACATCCATTTGCCATATTTCATAATCATAATGAGCAGCAATGGCAAGTAATATCCTAATAGACTTTAGCATTGCCACAGGCGAAAAAGTTTCATCATAGTCAACCCCTTGAGTTTGAGTGAAACCTTTTGCTACAAGTCTAGCTTTATATGTATCCAAGTTTCCATGTATGTCGGTTTTCATTTTGAAAAGCCATTTACAATCAACTAGCCTTGAGCCAGTAGGTTGTTCAACAAGTTCCCAAACTTGGTTGTCATACATGGATTGCATCTCAGCGTTCATGGCTTCCTGCCATTTATCCTTATCAATCCTTGATAAAGCATCATGGTAGTTTGTTGGCTCATCCAAATCAACCACATAGCAACCATCCATGAGAAACCCATATCTCTCAGGAGGATTACTAATCCTACCAGATCTGCGAACGTCTTGTGTATTTTGATCATCCATTTGATCACTCTCAACATTTTCATATTGAGTGCTAGTGTCAGCCAATTGTGTATCATCTACTTGATCTTGAACCTCCTCAAGATCTATCTTCCTTTCACTATTTCCTTCCATTAGGAACTTAGTTTCAAGGAATTCAGCTTTTCGAGCAACAAATACATTTTGCTCGGTTGGATCATAGAAATAGTATCCCATATCATCCTTGGGATATCCTATGAAGATACACTTCGTGGATCGAGCATTCAACTTATTAGGGACGTAACGCTTAGGATAAGCTTCACATCCCCATACCTTTAAGTATGATAGAGATGGAGGTTTTCCAAACCACATCTCATGAGGTGTTCGTTCCACTTTCTTGGTTGGGGCCATATTTAAAATACGAGCCGCAGAGCATAGACAATAACTCCAAAATGATAGAGGTAACGAGCTTCTAGCCATCATAGATCGAACCATATCCATTAGGGTTCGGTTCCTCCTTTCGGAAACTCCATTCAGTTGGGGTGTTCCAGGAGGAGTGAGTTGCGTGATAATCCCACAACTTCTAAGATGATCTTGGAAAGCATCGCTTAGGTACTCGCCTCCTCTATCGGTACGAAGTACCTTGATTGTCTTATTGAGTTGATTTTGTACTTCGTTTTGATACTCTTTGAATGCTTCAAAAGTTTCGTCCTTATGTCTTATCAAGTAGACATATCCTAAACGACTGAAGTCATCAATGAAAGTAACGAAGTATCTTTCACCATTCCTAGTTATGGGCTTAAAGGGTCCACATACATCCGAATGTATTAATCCCAATAAGTCCTTAGCCCTTTCATAGGTCCCTTTGAAAGGTGCTTTAGTCATTTTGCCTTGTAAACAAGATTCACATACATCAAATGAGTCTAGTTCATTTGATTTCAAAAGTCCATTCTTTTGAAGTGTATGCATTCGGTTCTTGTTTATGTGACCAAGGCGACAATGCCATAAGTAGGAATCACTCAAATCCCTTTTGAGTTTCTCGGTGCTTGTATGGTACATTGAGCTACTAGATGATGTGTCATCATGAACCAATTCATAAATTCCATTTGAAGGCGAAGCCTTGAAATAGAACACATTATCTAAACAAACATGGATATTATCATTAATAAAATTAACATTAAAACCACATTGTTTCAAACGAGAAATAGAATAATGTTTCTACACAAATCCGGAGCATACAAAACATTTTCTAAAATAAGTTCCAATCCGCTTGGAAGCTTCAAAACAAAATCTCCTTGAGCTTTAACATGCACCTTTGCACCATTGCCCATATAGAGACTCGATGTTCCCGCCATATGATCACTTCTTTTGAACCCCTGCAAAGAATTGCAAATATGAGTTCCACATCCCGTGTCTAATACCCATGTATTAGAAGAAGTAATATTAAGCTCAATATATACCATATATATATTACCTGAGGTTTGCCCCGCATCCCTCTTGTCCTTCAACTCCTTAAGATAGACCGGGCAATTACGCTTCCAGTGACCCATTTCACCGCAACCGAAACACGGGTCTTCTTTGGGGTTTGCCTTCTCGGTGACCTTTTGCTTCTTGGCCTTGTTGATGGTTGGGGTAACCATCTTCCCCTTCCCTTTGCCTTGATAGGCGGGTCCTTTTATCTTAGCCACCTTTGGCTTAGAGGTGTTACCTTTGGACCCACCTTGATCGATTGCTAACACGGGTAAAGCCCTTTTACCCATGCTAGTTTCCGCCGTTCTAAGCATACCGTGAAGCTCACCTATGCTCTTATCCATCCCATTCATATTGTAATTAATTACAAATTGATCAAACCTTTTTGATAGGGAATTAAGGATAAGATCGGTGGCTAACTCATTTGATATGTTTAGGTTAAGATGGTTGGCACGATCAATAAGGCTCTTCATTTTGAGGACATAAGAGGAGACGAATTGGGTGTCATCCATCTGACATGCATGTAGCGCTCGAACCGTTTCGAAGCGCTCGACACGTGCTTGTTGAAGGAACATCTCCTTCAATTGCGTAATCATGTCATATGCACTATGATGTTCGAAATCCTTTTGGAGTTCGGGTATCATAGTCCCAAGCGTTAGACAAGCGACTTGCACCGAATCGGCGCAATACTTGTCATAATAAGCCATGCCCTCTATATCTTCCTCATCCGGTTGGTCGGGAATAGGGTCCTCCAACATATACGCTTTGTCCTCAAGTTTGAGGACAATCCTAAGATTACGGAACCAATCCATAAAGTTCGTATGGTTGAGTTTGTCTTTCTCGAGGAGAGACCTTAATGATAGGTTGTTTAGGTTAAGTGGTGCATTTTGCATGTTGTTGTTATTTGCGGCCATCTACAAAATTTAACAAAGTTCATTTTAGTATCGATTTTAAATTTAATAAACAACACCCTTTTATAATTAATTGTTTTATTAAATATTAGAATCCAACGGTAAATCAAATTTCGGTTAGGTGACCTTTATCCCGTTATTTGATTTAGCTAGGTAGTCATTTATATGACAATTGCAATCCTTTTGCAACTTCTAAATTATGGGATCATGCAATCCTTTTGCATGGCATATTTATCCCATCAACGCCTATTTGTTCCTCATGCTTCGGTGACCCTAAGTTCATGATTTCCAAATCAAGTCGTCCTACTTGTGTAAACTTGTAAAATTAACATACAAGTGGTTAGGTGACCTTTATCCCACAAGCATGCGAATTTTACCTTAACCATATTAGTTAGTTCATAATGGTTAGGTGACCTTTATTCCATTATGAGTTCACTACTATGTTCAAGTGTTCCTACAAAAGGATGGCGTTTAACTTGTTTGCCTAGTTTTAGTAAAGGGATTTTAAGTTTTCATAAATTCTAGTTTAAGAAAACATTTGCCATACACCAACATGCATTTGGTGTATAGTTCATTATGAAAAGCCAATTTCATGTCTATAAACCATTTTATATATATGATCCTAATCATGATCTTAATAACCGTTTATTAATGTCCTTTTAGCCATTTTTAATTCAACCAATTAAAATGTCGTTTTGCATGTCGTTAATTAATGTATAATTTAACCAATTAAATTGTCATTTTGCTTGTTGTTAACTTGTGTGATTAACTTGTAGCATACAAACATACAATCCACAATCATACAATAAACAACCATGCATGCAAAATAAATATGTTCACAATCAAGCCATTTTGGTAGACATTTGTTTAGCCGAAAACAAATGCCACCGGATAAGGGGTAATTACACAAAGTAGGAGATTTCAAATCTCCCACTTAACCTTGCATCCAAATGCTTCTTCATGTGTTCTTCAAGTCTTCATCATTTTACAAAATATATCCTAATACATTTTGTCTAAAAAATGAAATTACAACCTAATCTATTTTACATACCAAATATAAAATAAATTACATAACCAAATGAATTATTACATGCCAAATGAATAAATATTATTACAAACCAATTGAATAAATATCAATCAACCATGCATGCAACCAAACACAAGGTCAAGGCTTAGATTGTGAACTTTAACTTCATAAGAGATAGGCAATACAGAATCACAAGTGATTGGCAGTACAGAATCACAAGTGATCGGCAGTACATAATCACAAGTGATCGGCAGTACAGAATCACAAGTGATTGACAGTACAGAATGCAGAATCACAAGTGATTTTGGCCAAAATGACAAACCACCCAAAACCGAAAATTTTACATTCTACTTCATGCATGTTCATAGAATGCAAAATTATAGTGGGTTTAATAAATCATCTCGAAGCATATTCCATCAACTTCGGCTCTAGATACCATTGTTGGGATTTAACAAGTTCATAATATACTTAAACCATTTTTAGAATTAAGAAAGCGGAAGCATGTTAATTACCAATTTTAGACTTGTTAAACTTTAACCAATTAAAGTTAAATCCCAATTAGGATCAAGTTGTGAAACATACTTACAAACTACAAGATATATAAGAGATTATACCTTCTCCAAGCTATGTAGTTGATGATGAAGATGATGATGAAGAATAGAGCTTCAAATGGATGAAACCTCAAGTAGTTATACCCCAAACTTGTGCACCAACACCTTAGCTTTGGTTAGGATTTTAATTACACTTGAAATGAACTTGAAAGATCAAAATAAGAACCTCTCCTTGTACCTCAAACCCCATGGTTTTTTCAGCAGAAAATTGAGAGAGATTGTTGCTTTTCTTTGATATGTTTGAATGCATGTGTGAGTTGTGAATCCTAAGTCTTGAACTTGGTTAAGCATGGGTAGTAATTAATAAACAAATGCATGCTTATTGAAACTCCCATGCCACTCACATTGCCATGTTATAATATACATTTATATAAAAAAAATGATTTTATAAAATCAGTTTTTATAAAACTTAATTTTATAAAACACATTATATAAACATGTATATTATTTGTTATGTATATTTTATAAAACCAATTTTATAAAATGTAACATAACTTAATCAATTATTTAACCTATAAATAATTAAATCCTTGTTATATAAGTTGTTCCATAACTTATATAAACATATCAAGTAATATTATTTAAGAAACCTTTTCCTTAAAATTCAAGTGTCGCGTATTTAATCAATGATCCAATCGTTAAAATAAATACATATAAAGTGTTGGTAAGCTTGTTATTGGGTATGACCCGACTTGGATCATAACATAGTGGCCACGTTAATTTAATATGTCTCTCGGGCATACGAAATACCTTCAGTTTATTCTCGGGTATGAAAGAAATCTTCCGCTGTGCATTTGCTCATATTATATGGAGTCGTTTATGGCATATAGAGGTCAGAACGTCGCAATGGAACCAACTGTTAAAGACTTCGTCCAGATGGATTAGGACGGGGCATTTCAGTGGGTATCAGAGCGGTGGTCTTAGTGAACCAAGTCTGCATTAGTGTGTCTAACTGATAAGTCGTTAGGATGCATTAGTGAGTTTGGACTTTGACCGTGTCTGCATGTCAAAAGTTTTGCTTATCATTTTGTGTCGAAAATTTCCTGCTTATCATTCTTAGAGAATCACTTGCTTATCATCCTTAGTCTAGACACATCTTATTGCATTAATTGCATGATTAGTGTAGAGACAAAAATTTATATCTTAGCATATCTGCTAATTCATACCTTAGCGTACCTGTTATTGTTACCGATGCCTGACAGCTTCCATAGATTCCTCCGTAACTTATGGGATTTTAGTATTATATATGCATATGTAAATTATGTACTGCAGGGTACTAATCTATATCCTATAATCTATTTCTTATCGAAAATACTTCATCTGATCGTACGGGATGAATCCCTAAACCAGTTCGAGTCCCTCAGATTCCGATAGCTATTCCGACAGCTATTCCGACATAGATGTTCACCTAAGCTCCGAAAACAGTGTCATCGGCATGAATCAACCAATCAGCCATTATCAATTCATCTGATGGGTTCGTAGTCGACTTAATTAATGGAAACGTGCAAAAGGCAATCCCTTCCACCAACCGAATTCACCTCTTGACAATGAACCTGAAGCGTTTACCGACGAACCTGTTCGAGACACCATTTTCAGTCTCATTTCCGGGGTAATTTGACAAGATTATATCCTATCCACAATTTTGAACCTTATTCATCCGCTCGTTCCGACCGACAATCATCCTGGAGTAATAACTCAACAAACTTCGCGCTCGAATAATCAATTCGGAGAATATGGTGCAAAATGTACCAGCTTCAGCAACATCACCAGCACCAATAGTACAATCAATAACAGCACCAGTACCATCAACAATCCATGCTTCAATATCATCATCTGTACTTTGAGTATGATCTTCGTTCGACATGTCGAATATGTAATCTCTAAAGTTTTAAAGATTATTTATTCTATTTCCAACCGAAAAGCAAATGAGTTTAATATTATATTAACTCATTAAATTCATGAATACATCTGAAGAAAATATATATGTATATATGTTTTCATAAAGATTGTAATTAAAAATTCTCTTGTACAAACTGTTAATGGTGAAAATATTTTAACGGGTAGGTAATACCCGAGGACTATTTAAATTTCACATTAATAAGTTACATTGTACGTTCTTCGAATCTGTTTCAACAGTCATATACTATCCTACTTACATCCACCGATATACAAATCCGTTCACCACAGAATAACTATATTCATCCAATTACATATTTGGATTTTGACCTATCAGAATCCAACAAGTGGCATAATGAAGAAATAATGGACACAATAAAAATTGATTAGAAACAGATTAATTAACAATATGAAATTCTATTAAGAATCCACGCTAACAAAATCCTAGGTAACTGTTCCTAGCTAACGGTTAATTCCGTATTACATTTTATTTATCGCAATTTATTTTATTGCAATATACATTCTCGCAATTTTATTTATCGTCATTAAATTTCTGTTATTTACTTTAGGCACTTTATTTATCGTTATTTAATTTTCTGTTATTTATTTTACGCACTTTAAATATCGGGACACGTATACAAGGTTTTGACATATCATATCGACGCATCTATATATATTATTTGGAATCACCATAGACACTCTATATGCAGTAATGATCGAGTTCTCTATACAGGGTTGAGGTTGATTCTACAATAATATATATACTTTGAGTTGTGATCGAGTCTGAGACATATACGGGTCACGACACGTATTAATTAATTCGAATATTATATATTAAATTGTATATGAATATGAATTATTGAACTGTTAACTGTAGACTATCAACTGTGGACTTATAACATTGGACAATTAAAATGAATTAAAATATTGATTATAACATATGAAACTAAACAATTCTTCAAGTTTGCCACTTGATTTCATCTTAAACCTCATTTGTATCTTAACGATTACAATCTGCGTTCAAACCTTTCATGATTCTTAAAAACACCTCAATCGATAGGAAGAATCAACCGCACTTCATCTATGGAAGGAAAGATTTATGCATATAGTTATGCACCTGAGAAACTCTCGACAACTGAGTAAAAGTTTAACACGTAGCCGCGTCAGATCCTTTGGCATTTATTAGCAAAAATAACTTTGCAACCCCTTTTCAAAGTAGCAAATTTTGTCACAGCTCCAGCAAGACAACTTCGACTTTTCGTACGAAACAACTTTATTATAACATTGATATAAACGCGTGCTCTTTTATTGTTACCAGGGAACCTTTCATATTCCACCATATTACCATCAGCGTTTAATCATCTAAAAACACAATTCTCCTGAAACCACCTCGGATTAATAACCGATGATTCAGATATCATAGCATTAAATGCAGAGGAAACAAAAAAATGGTAGATGGTCTAAACGGCCAAAAGTTGATGATAAAGAAAGGAGTGTTAGGAACGCTCGATAGAAAATTGGGTATTGAAAAATAGATTGAGCTACTCATGAAGAAGACCAAGGACAAATACAAGGACCAAACCCTATATTCAAAGGATTCAGGTAATTCTGGGATCCGTTAAAATCTTTAGAGAATATCTCGCTCCGAAGTCATGTTAAAATCTTGCGAAAAACCTTTCTCCATCAACCATCGAACTTAAAAATTCCAAAATATCATCATCAATATCTTCAATATTTCTGAGGATATTTTCATAAATATTCTCGTCCGAAATTTTATACCTCCACGTGCTTTCTGTGTATCATTATACTGGAAACATTCAATAGAAAATTTAGTACCGAAAAGAAGATTATGCGAAACTATGAAGAAGGCCGTGGACAAATCACAAAGAATAAGTTTGACTTTAAAGAATCTAAATGATTCAATGTCTGCTGAAGTCTTTAGCGAATATCTTGCTCGTTACTCTAAACCCTGGAAGACAATAGTTTCTATCATCCTCTGATCTTAGATATTCCGAGATATTATCGTATCTTTCATTATAAATATCCTCCATATTTCTGGAGATATTTTTATAACTATTCTTATCTGAAATCATTAATCTCTTCGTGCTATCAGTATTACATCATATAGAAACTGTTAGTTTCTATATTCTGTAAACTTTCGAGCTTAAAATATGAATGTTATTGAAGTAATGTTGGGAATTGATGCAAGAATTAGTATAATATAATGACACTTGATCCACGTGATTATATTACAGTAAGTCATGCTGAGTTTCTAAATGGAATGTGATGATTCACAGATCATAACGTCATCATGTGCCATGTTACACGACTCTTACGTTCTGTCTAATCTATAAATATATCAAGAACATATTTTTCTTGATAGTCCTATCTTTCTTTGAATTCTGGTAATTTAACAAATCAAGATCGTGCCATTACCATTCCCTCCTTAGAACATTAACAATGTTCATTCTGAAACTTATATCCGCAAATTCTGGATCATTACAAGAGATGCCCAATCGCAAGAAAAAGAAACGAAGAGACAAAAGCCCCGAAATAGAAATGGGAGTATAAATCGCAGCAAATAGGGGAGAGTATTAACTTGGGATGACAATGATTATAGAAAACAGAAGCAAGGACTTCGAAGTATAAGGGAAGATATGAAGCCCAATAACAACACGGAGGTTACAAACTGTGAATATTAATACGAATAGCAATATAAAGACACGGTATAATTAAGAATAGTATCACCCCAAGGTAATAGTAGAAGTGAACAGATTCTTCTGGTGGAAGTTGGAAAAGAAGGATGACAGATACGATAGTCAGGATAAGTACAAGGATTTGAACTGGATTAAGAATTTTCAAACTCTTTAGAAATGTGAATTAGGAAAGAAATTACTGAAGTGGTGGAAACTAATGGAACAGAAAGGGTAAATTTGTAGTGAGGATATCAGACAAAGCAATCGAAGCAGATGATTGCATATAATTAAAGAGATCTTAATTTCTTTATTCGCCGAAAGATTTCCTAAATCCCTTGAATTCCGGAATTCAACCCTGACTCTGTCAAAAGTTAAGATGAATCTTTACTTTCCTATTTCACTCATTGGTGATAGCTTCATTCGTACTCTTCGAATAATCGAATTATTTTTATCCATATTACTCAATGATGATAAAACTCAATTTATCAACTCATATTCGTCATGAAAACATTTTTATTGTTAACCATGACCACCTCACTCAAATTTCGGGACGAAATTTCTTTAACGGGTAGGTACTGTGATGACCCGGGAATTTTTGACTAAATTTAAACTTAATCTTTATATGATTTCGAGATGATAAGCAAAGTCTGTAATGTTAAGTCTAGAAAATTTTGAAACGATGTTCATATATTCATTTGACCTTCGACTGCTCTCGGCGATTCACGAACAATTAAGTGTAAATAGATATGTGTGTATGTATATATAAATAATAAACATGAAACCATTTGACCTTCGACTATTTCTAACGATTCACGAACAACTGTTTGTAATTAGATATGTATATATATATATATTAATTAATAAACTGTTATATGATTTAATTATTATGTAAAATAACTTACAACATAATTAAACTTATCATAAAGCATATATATATATATATATATATATATATATATATATATATATATATATATATATATATATATATAATCATAATTAATTAATTAATATCTATTAAATAGAATGTACAAATTAATTAAATAAACAATTACATGAGACAAACTTAAAATTCTCAATTTACTAATTAATTAATATCTATTAAATAGAATGTACAAATTAATTAAATAAACAATTACATGAGACAAACTTAAAATTCTCAATTTAAATTAAAACATATAATTTAGAAATAAGTAAAGATATCAATATCAATCAAGGTGTCGGCAAGACTAACAGTGATTACATCCGTGATATTAATTTTATGATTCTAAAAGTTACTGTTTTTGTTTTTTCTAATCACTCTTATCATTTTCTATATATACATTAATATATTCATAAGTTAGGTGATATACAAGAGATAGATAGATAATAAACAAATCACATGGCTAGAGTCACCACAATCACCAACAGTTTATTTAACCACCATCTCCCCACCGTGAGCCACGACTATATGAACACCACGATCCGCCACCCCAAGAACCACCATCGTGAACTGCACATCACCACCACCTTCTACAACATCACAACCATCATCATCCATTACAACCTTCACCGTGTAGTGACCCGAACTTTTCCATGTTTATATATATTAATTGAGATTGATATTTACATGATTAAATGTTTCCAACATGTTAAGCAATCAAACTTGTTAAGACTTGATTAATTGAAATATGTTTCATATAGACAATTGACCACCCAAGTTGACCGGTGATTCACGAACGTTAAAACTTGTAAAAACTATATGATGACATATATATGGATATATATATAGTTAACATGATACTATGATAAGTAAACATATCATTAAGTATATTAACAATGAACTACATATGTAAAAACAAGACTACTAACTTAATGATTTTTAAACGAGACATATATGTAACGATTATCGTTGTAAAGACATTTAATGTATATATATCATATTAAGAGATATTCATACATGATAATATCATGATAATATAATAATTTAAAATCTCATTTGATATTATAAACATTGGGTTAACAACATTTAACGAGATCGTTAACCTAAAGGTTTCAAAACAACACTTACATGTAACGACTAACGATGACTTAAAGACTCAGTTAAAATGTATATACATGTAGTGTTTTAATATGTATTTATACAATTTTGAAAGACTTCAATACACTTATCAAAATACTTCTACTTAACAAAAATGCTTACAATTACATCCTCGTTCAGTTTCATCAACAATTCTACTCGTATGCACCCATATTCGTACTCGTACAATACACAGCTCTTAGATGTATGTACTATTGGTATATACACTACAATGATCAGCTCTTAGCAGCCCATGTTAGTCACCTAACATATGTGGGAACCATCATTTGGCAACTAGCATGAAATATCTCATAAAATTACAAAAATATGAGTAATCATTCATGACTTATTTACATGAAAACAAAATTACATATCCTTTATATCTAATCCATACACCAATGGCCAAAAACACCTATAAACACTTTCATTCTTCAATTTTCTTCATCTAATTGATCTCTCTTAAGTTCTATCTTCAATTTCTAAGTGTTCTTCATATATTCTACAAGTTCTAGTTACATAAAATCAAGAATACTTTCAAGTTTGCTAGCACACTTCCAATCTTGTAAGGTGATCATCCAACCTCAAGAAATCTTTGTTTCTTACAGTAGGTTATCATTCTAATACAAGGTAATAATCATATTCAAACTTTGGTTCAATTTCTATAACTATAACAATCTTATTTCAAGTGATGATCTTACTTGAACTTGTTTTTGTGTCATGATTCTGCTTCAAGAACTTCGAGCCATCCAAGAATCCGTTGAAGCTAGATCCATTTTTCTCTTTTCCAGTAGGTTTATCCAAGGAACTTAAGGTAGTAATGATGTTCATAACATCATTCGATTCATACATATAAAGCTATCTTATTCGAAGGTTTAAACTTGTAATCACTAGAACATAGTTTAGTTAATTCTAAACTTGTTCGCAAACAAAAGTTAATCCTTCTAACTTGACTTTTAAAATCAACTAAACACATGTTCTATATCTATATGATATACTAACTTAATGATTTAAAACCTGGAAACACGAAAAACACCGTAAAACCGGATTTACGCCGTCGTAGTAACACCGCGGGCTGTTTTAGGTTAGTTAATTAAAAACTATGATAAACTTTGATTTAAAAGTTGTTATTCTGAGAAAATGATTTTTATTATGAACATGAAACTATATCCAAAAATTATGGTTATACTCAAAGTGGAAGTATGTTTTCTAAAATGGTCATCTAGACGTCGTTCTTTCGACTGAAATGACTACCTTTACAAAAATGACTTGTAACTTATTTTTCCGACTATAAACCTATACTTTTTCTGTTTAGATTCATAAAATAGAGTTCAATATGAAATCATAGCAATTTGATTCACTCAAAACGGATTTAAAATGAAGAAGTTATGGGTAAAACAAGATTGGGTAATTTTTCTCATTTTAGCTACGTGAAAATTGGTAACAAATCTATTCCAACCATAACTTAATCAACTTGTATTGTATATTATGTAATCTTGAGATACCATAGACACGTATACAATGTTTCGACCTATCATGTCAACACATCTATATATATTTCGGAACAACCATAGACACTCTATATGTGAATGTTGGAGTTAGCTATACAGGGTTGAGGTTGATTCCAAAATATATATAGTTTGAGTTGTGATCAATACTGAAATACGTATACACTGGGTCGTGGATTGATTCAAGATAATATTTATCAATTTATTTCTGTACATCTAACTGTGGACAACTAGTTGTAGGTTACTAACGAGGACAGCTGACTTAATAAACTTAAAACATCAAAATATATTAAAAGTGTTGTAAATATATTTTGAACATACTTTGATATATATGTATATATTGTTATAGGTTCGTGAATCAACCAGTGGCCAAGTCTTACTTCCCGACGAAGTAAAAATCTGTGAAAGTGAGTTATAGTCCCACTTTTAAAATCTAATATTTTTGGGATGAGGATACATGCAGGTTTTATAAATGATTTACAAAATAGACACAAGTACGTGAAACTACATTCTATGGTTAAATTATCGAAATCGAATATGCCCCTTTTTATTAAGTCTGGTAATCTAAGAATTAGGGAACAGACACCCTAATTGACGCGAATCCTAAAGATAGATCTATTGGGCCTAACAAACCCCATCCAAAGTACCGGATGCTTTAGTACTTCAAAATTTATATCATATCCGAAGGGTGTCCCGGAATGATGGGGATATTCTTATATATGCATCTTGTTAATGTCGGTTACCAGGTGTTCACCATATGAATGATTTTTATCTCTATGTATGGGATGTGTATTGAAATATGAAATCTTGTGGTCTATTATTATGATTTGATATATATAGGTTAAACCTATAACTCACCAACATTTTTGTTGACGTTTTAAGCATGTTTATTCTCAGGTGATTATTAAGAGCTTCCGCTGTCGCATAATTAAATAAGGACGAGATTTGGACTCCATGCTTGTATGATATTGTGTAAAAACTGCATTCAAGAAACTTATTTTGTTGTAACATATTTGTATTGTAAACCATTATGTAATGGTCGTGTGTAAACAGGATATTTTAGATTATCATTATTTGATAATCTACGTAAAGCTTTTTAAACCTTTATTGATGAAATAAAGGTTATGGTTTGTTTTAAAATGAATGCAGTCTTTGAAAAACGTCTCATATAGAGGTCAAAACCTCGCAACGAAATCAATTAATATGGAACGTTTTTAATCAATAAGAACGGGACATTTCAGTTGGTATCCGAGCGTTGGTCTTAGAGAACCAGAATTTTGCATTAGTGTGTCTTATCGAGTTTGTTAGGATGCATTAGTGAGTCTAGACTTCGACCGTGTTTACTTGAAAAATGATTGCTTAACAAATTTTGTTGGAAACTATATATTTTTAACATGTAAATATTATGTGATATATTAATCTCTTAACGCGTTTGATATTATGTGATAGATGTCTACCTCTAGAACAAGTCCCATTGACTCACCTAATAATAATGAAGAGTCAAATGTAAATTGGAATGATTCGTGGACTGATTCACAAGTTCCCGAAGAGGAACCGGAAGAAGAGTCGAAACCGGAAGAAGAATCGGAACCGGAAGAAGAATCGGAACCGGATGAAGAAATAGAACCGGTGGGGGAAATAATAAAACGGTTAAGTAAAAGAAAATCCTCAACCAACCGACCAAGGTTAATTATGGTCAATGGTATTTCTGCCAAGGAAGCAAAATATTGGGAGGATTACCAATTCTCCGATGAATCGGATTCCGACGAGAATTCCGATGATGTTATAGAAATTACCCCAACTGAATTTAAAAAGGCAAAAGAAAATAATAAGGGAAAGGGCATAAAAAAAGGGAAATCTAATTCCAACCCCGATGAACTTTATATGTATCGTCAACCCCCGAAGTCCTTAAGTTGTAACAATGACCCGGGAACCTCTAAACCACCAGGTTTTTCTAAACCAATGTGGATTACGACGGCTCGTATTAGGGGAACATCATATATCCCTAGAAACTTGGCAAAACGAACCAAAACTGAAGAAGAAGAAACAAGCGAGTCGGAATAAGATAGTTGTATTCGTGTGGTGTAATATATGTAATATAGTGTGCTTATGCTTTATGATATATGTAAAAATTGCTTGTATTAATAAGTATTTTTTTTTTATGAATCTAACTCTTGTCTATTTTACAGTATAAAAACACAAAATGGATAGACAACCCAATATTTTAAGAGACCTACCCGGAGACATGATTGATGAAATCTTGTCTAGAGTCGGTCAGAATTCTTCGGCACAACTATTTAAGGCGAGATCAGTTTGTAAGACATTCGAAGAACGTTCCAAGAATGCCTTGGTTTATAAAAGGCTTTCGTTCGAAAGATGGGGGATATCACATTGGAAAATCCATAAGTTACGATGTGTTTACTTTGACGCATATATTGCGGGGAACCCAAATGCTATTTTACGCAATGGGTTAAGAAATTATTTTGACTCAATATATCCGAATATTGGACTTCGTGATTTAGAAAAAGCGGCTAGCATGCAACATAAAGAAGCATGTTATGCTTACGGATTAGTAATGTTCGCTTCTCACCAAAGTGAGAACAAGAACATCGGGCTACAACTATTAAACAAAACGTTCCCACAAGTGACGGAGTCGGTAATTGGGGTAAGAAATGAGGTTTTTAGATTGTTACGGGACTGTTGGACATTACGTAACCCTCATCCCTTTGTCGATGTTACAACACGCTGTCTTATCAACGGCCATAACGGTTATGTTCCACAAGACCAAGGATGGGAAGTAGTCCTAGTAAAACCAGAATGCATGACTTGTTTCTGGACGTATGAATTACGTGTCTTTATTGCCTTTGCTGAACGACTTGTGTACTAGCTAGAATTATCTTCACAACTATCTTGTATCAAAGTTATTGTGTGCTATATTTCATGCTTTATGTAAAATAAGCTGTATTGTAAGTTTGTAAAATATTGTATAAAAGTTTGAACGCGAAATATTATTATAATCAGTTTTTCATATAGAATTGTAGTAGTTGAATTGTATATTAGCTACTAAGTATGAACTTAACGGGTAGGTACTACCCGAATTTAAACTTATAAAACGCTAATATGAAGAAAAAGCTTTTATAAATGAGTTCATATTATGCTACGAAATACTATTAACTACTCTTAATATTCTGTATGATTAACTTGTTCCATTTGACTATTTTGAAGGAAATGGCACCGACTACTCGACACACCGTGAATATGAATGAAGAGGAATTCCGTACTTTTCTAGCTTCAAACATAGCCGCAGTACAGGCTGCGCTGCATACCAACAATAACCTTGGATCTAGCAGTACAGGAAATCGTGTAGGATGCACCTACAAAGAATTCACTGCCTGCAAACCTTTGGAATTTGATGGAACCGAAGGACCGATCGGATTGAAACGGTGGACCGAGAAGGTCGAATCGGTGTTTGCCATAAGTAAGTGTACTGAAGAGGACAAAGTGAAGTACGCTACGCATACCTTCACAGGTTCTGCGTTAACATGGTGGAATACCTATCTAGAGCAAGTGGGACAAGACGATGCGTACGCACTACCGTGGTCAGCATTCAAGCACTTGATGAACGAGAAATACCGTCCCAGAACCGAGGTCAATAAGCTCAAGACAGAACTTAGAGGGTTACGAACCCAAGGATTTGATATTACGACGTACGAAAGACGATTCACAGAATTGTGCCTATTGTGTCCAGGAGCATTCGAAGATGAGGAAGAGAAGATCGACGCGTTTGTGAAAGGATTACCGGAAAGAATCCAAGAAGATATAAGTTCACACGAGCCCGCCTCCATACAACAGGCATGTAGAATGGCTCACAAACTAGTGAACCAGATTGAAGAAAGAATTAAAGAACAGACTGCTGAAGAGGCCAATGTGAAGCAAGTCAAAAGAAAGTGAGAGGAAAACGGTGATAAGAATCACCAATACAACAACAACAGCAATTTCAACAATAATCGCAACAATTATCCCAACAATCGCAACATCAATCGCAACTACAACAAACGGCCCAACAACAACAACAACAACAACAACAGCAACTACAACAATCATCCTAACAACAATAATAACCGCAACAACAACAACAATCAGAAGCAGCTATGCCAAAGGTGTGAGAAGTATCACTCGGGGTTCTGCACCAAATTTTGCAACAAGTGTAAAAGAAATGGTCATAGCGAGGCGAAGTGTGAGGTCTACGGACCAGGGGCTAATAGAACGAAAGGAACAAATGGTGTCAGAACGAGTAATGGCAGAGCAAGTAGTGTCGGAGCAAGTTATGCCAATGTAATTTGTTATAAATGTGGAAAACCAGGCCACATTATAAGAAATTGCCCGAACCAGGAGAACACGAATGGATAAGGCCGCGGAAGAGTTTTCAATATTAATGCGGCAGAGGCACAGGAAGACCCGGAGCTTGTTACGGGTACGTTTCTTATTGACAATAAATCTGCTTACGTTTTATTTGATTCGGGTGCGGATAGAAGCTATATGAGTAGAGATTTTTGTGCTAAATTAAGTTGTCCATTGGCGCCTTTGGATAGTAAATTTTTACTCGAATTAGCAAATGGTAAATTAATTTCAGCAGATAATATATGTCGGAATCGAGAAATTAAACTGATTAGCGAAATATTTAAGATTGATTTGATACCAGTCGAGTTAGGGAGTTTTGATGTGATAATCGGTATGGACTGGTTGAAAGAAGTGAAAGCAGAGATCGTTTGTTACAAAAATGCAATTCGCATTATACGAGAAAAAGGAAAACCCTTAATGGTGTACGGAGAAAAGGGCAACACGAAGCTACATCTTATTAGTAATTTGAAGGCACAAAAACTAATAAGAAAAGGTTGCTATGCTGTTCTAGCACACGTCGAGAAAGTACAAACTGAAGAAAAGAGCATCAATGATGTTCCCATTGCAAAAGAATTTCCCGATGTATTTTCGAAAGAATTACCGGGATTACCCCCACATCGATCCGTTGAATTTCAAATAGATCTTGTACCAGGAGCTGCACCAATAGCTCGTGCTCCTTACAGACTCGCACCCAGCGAGATGAAAGAACTGCAAAGCCAATTACAAGAACTTTTAGAGCGTGGTTTCATTCGACCAAGCACATCACCGTGGGGAGCTCCTGTTTTGTTTGTAAAGAAGAAAGATGGTACATTCAGGTTGTGTATCGACTACCGAGAGTTGAACAAACTTACCATCAAGAACCGCTACCCACTACCGAGAATCGACGACTTATTTGATCAACTACAAGGCTCGTCTGTTTATTCAAAGATTGACTTACGTTCCGGGTATCATCAAATGCGGGTGAAAGAAGATGATATTCCAAAGACTGCTTTCAGAACACGTTACGGTCATTACGAGTTTATGGTCATGCCGTTTGGTTTAACTAATGCACCAGCTGTGTTCATGGACCTTATGAACCGAGTGTTTGGACCATACCTTGACAAGTTTGTCATTGTTTTCATTGATGACATACTTATTTACTCAAAGAATGACCAAGAACACGGTGAACATTTGAGAAAGGTGTTAGAAGTATTGAGGAAGGAAGAATTGTACGCTAAGTTTTCAAAGTGTGCATTTTGGTTGGAAGAAGTTCAATTCCTCGGTCACATAGTGAACAAAGAAGGTATTAAGGTGGATCCGGCAAAGATAGAAACTGTTGAAAAGTGGGAAACCCCGAAAACTCCGAAACACATACGCCAGTTTTTAGGACTAGCTGGTTACTACAGAAGGTTCATCCAAGACTTTTCCAGAATAGCAAAACCCTTGACTGCATTAACGCATAAAGGGAAGAAATTTGAATGGAATGATGAACAAGAGAAAGCGTTTCAGTTATTGAAGAAAAAGCTAACTACGGCACCTATATTGTCATTGCCTGAAGGGAATGATGATTTTGTGATTTATTGTGACGCATCAAAGCAAGGTCTCGGTTGTGTATTAATACAACGAACGAAGGTGATTGCTTATGCGTCTAGACAATTGAAGATTCACGAACAAAATTATACGACGCATGATTTGGAATTAGGCGCGGTTGTTTTTGCATTAAAGACTTGGAGGCACTATTTATATGGGGTCAAAAGTATTATATATACTGACCACAAAAGTCTTCAACACATATTTAATCAGAAACAACTGAATATGAGGCAGCGTAGGTGGATTGAATTATTGAATGATTACGACTTTGAGATTCGTTACCACCCGGGGAAGGCAAATGTGGTAGCCGATGCCTTGAGCAGGAAGGACAGAGAACCCATTCGAGTAAAATCTATGAATATAATGATTCATAATAACCTTACTACTCAAATAAAGGAGGCGCAACAAGGAGTTTTAAAAGAGGGAAATTTAAAGGATGAAATACCCAAAGGATCGGAGAAGCATCTTAATATTCGGGAAGACGGAACCCGGTATAGGGCTGAAAGGATTTGGGTACCAAAATTTGGAGATATGAGAGAAATGGTACTTAGAGAAGCTCATAAAACCAGATACTCAATACATCCTGGAACGGGGAAGATGTACAAGGATCTCAAGAAACATTTTTGGTGGCCGGGTATGAAAGCCGATGTTGCTAAATACGTAGGAGAATGTTTGACGTGTTCTAAGGTCAAAGCTGAGCATCAGAAACCATCAGGTCTACTTCAACAATCCGAAATACCGGAATGGAAATGGGAAAACATTACCATGGATTTCATCACTAAATTGCCAAGGACTGCAAGTGGTTTTGATACTATTTGGGTAATAGTTGATCGTCTCACCAAATCAGCACACTTCCTGCCAATAAGAGAAGATGACAAGATGGAGAAGTTAGCACGACTATATTTGAAGGAATTCGTCTCCAGACATGGAATACCAATCTCTATTATCTCTGATTGGGATGGCAGATTTATTTCAAGATTCTGGCAGACATTACAGCAAGCATTAGGAACTCGTCTAGACATGAGTACTGCCTATCATCCACAAACTGATGGACAGAGCGAAAGGACGATACAAACGCTTGAAGACATGCTACGAGCATGTGTTATTGATTTCGGAAACAGTTGGGATCGACATCTACCGTTAGCAGAATTTTCCTACAACAACAGCTACCATTCAAGCATTGAGATGGCGCCGTTTGAAGCACTTTATGGTAGAAAGTGCAGGTCTCCGATTTGTTGGAGTGAAGTGGGGGATAGACAGATTACGGGTCCGGAGATTATACAAGAAACTACCGAGAAGATCATCCAAATTCAACAACGGTTGAAAACCGCCCAAAGTCGACAAAAGAGCTACGCTGACATTAAAAGAAAAGATATAGAATTTGAAATTGGAGAGATGGTCATGCTTAAAGTTGCACCTTGGAAAGGCGTTGTTCGATTTGGTAAATGAGGGAAATTAAATCCAAGGTATATTGGACCATTCAAGATTATTGATCGTGTCGGACCAGTAGCTTACCGACTTGAGTTACCTCAACAACTCGCGGCTGTACATAACACTTTCCATGTCTCGAATTTGAAGAAATGTTTTGCTAAAGAAGATCTCACTATTCCGTTAGATGAAATCCAAATCAACGAAAAACTTCAATTCATCGAAGAACCCGTCGAAATAATGGATCGTGAGGTTAAAAGACTTAAGCAAAACAAGATACCAATTGTTAAGGTTCGATGGAATGCTCGTAGAGGACCCGAGTTCACCTGGGAGCGTGAAGATCAGATGAAGAAGAAATACCCGCATCTATTTCCAGAAGATTCGTCAACACCTTCAACAGCTTAAAATTTCGGGACGAAATTTATTTAACGGGTAGGTACTGTAGTGACCCGAACTTTTCCATGTTTATATATATTAATTTAGATTGATATTTACATGATTAAATGTTTCCAACATGTTAAGCAATCAAACTTGTTAAGACTTGATTAATTGAAATATGTTTCATATAGACAATTGACCACCCAAGTTGACCGGTGATTCACGAACGTTAAAACTTGTAAAAACTATACGATGACATATATATGGTTATATATATAGTTAACATGTTTTTATTATAAGTATGTATCTCATTAGGTATTTTAACAATGAGTTATATACATAAAAATGAGACTATTAATTTAAGAAACTCGAAAACGATATATATAACGATTATCGTTATAACAACGTCTTACTAGGTACATATGGATCATATTAAGATATTGATACACTTGGTTAATTATGTTAAATGATAAGTAAATATATTATTAAGTGTATTAACAATGAAATACATATGTAAAAATAAGACTACTAACTTAATGATTTCGAAACGAGACATATATGTAACGATTATCGTTGTAACGACATTTAACTGTATATACATCATACTAAGATATATTATATATCATAATATCATGATAATATAACAATTTAACATCTCATTTGTTATAATAAATAATGGGTTAACAACATTCAACAAGATCGTTAACCTAAAGGTTTCAAAACAACATTTACATGTAACGACTAACGATGACTTAACGACTCAGTTAAAATGTATATACATGTAGTTTTTTAATATGTATTTATACACTTTTGAAAGACTTCAATACACTTATCAAAATACTTCTACTTAACAAAAATGCTTACAATTACATCCTCGTTCAGTTTCATCAACAATTCTACTCGTATGCACCCGTATTCGTACTCGTACAATACACAGCTTTTAGATGTATGTACTATTGGTATATACACTCCAATGATCAGCTCTTAGCAGCCCATGTGAGTCACCTAACACATGTGGGAACCATCATTTGGCAACTAGCATGAAATATCTCATAAAATTACAAAAATATGAGTAATCATTCTTGACTTATTTACATGAAAACAAAATTACATATCCTTTATATCTAATCCATACACCAACGACCAAAAACACCTACAAACACTTTCATTCTTCAATTTTATTCATCTAATTAATCTATCTCAAGTTCTATCTTCAAGTTCTAAGTGTTCTTCATAAATTCCAAAAGTTCTAGTTTCATAAAATCAAGAATACTTTCAAGTTTGCTAGCTCACTTCCAATCTTGTAAGGTGATCATCCAACCTCAAGAAATCTTTGTTTCTTACAGTAGGTTATCATTCTAATACAAGGTAATAATCATATTCAAACTTTGGTTCAATTTCTATAACTATAACAATCTTATTTCAAGTGATGATCTTACTTGAACTTGTTTTCGTGTCATGATTCTGCTTCAAGAACTTCGAGCCATCCAAGGATCCATTGAAGCTAGATCCACTTTTCTCTTTTCCAGTAGGTTTATCCAAGGAACTTAAGGTAGTAATGATGTTCATAACATCATTCGATTCATACATATAAAGCTATCTTATTCGAAGGTTTAAACTTGTAATCACTAGAACATAGTTTAGTTAATTCTAAACTTGTTCGCAAACAAAAGTTAATCCTTCTAACTTGACTTTTAAAATCAACTAAACACATGTTCTATATCTATATGATATGCTAACTTAATGATTTAAAACCTGGAAACACGAAAAAACACCGTCGTAGTAACACCGCGGGCTGTTTTGGGTTAGTTAATTAAAAACTATGATAAACTTTGATTTAAAAGTTGTTATTATGAGAAAATGATTGTTATTATGAACATGAAACTATATCCAAAAATTATGGTTAAACTCAAAGTGGAAGTATGTTTTCTAAAATGGTCATCTAGACGTCGTTCTTTCGACTGAAATGACTACCTTTACAAAAACGACTTGTAACTTATTTTTCCGACTATAAACCTATACTTTTTCTGTATAGATTCATAAAATAGAGTTCAATATGAAACCATAGCAATTTGATTCACTAAAACGGATTTAAAATGAAGAAGTTATGGGTAAAACAAGATTGGATAATCTTTCTCATTTTAGCTACGTGAAAATTGGTAACAAATCTATTCCAACCATAACTTAATCAACTTGTATTGTATATTATGTAATCTTGAGATACCATAGACACGTATACAATGTTTCGACCTATCATGTCGACACATCTATATATATTTCGGAACAACCATAGACAATCTATATGTGAATGTTGGAGTTAGCTATACAAGGTTGAGGTTGATTCCAAAATATATATAGTTTGAGTTGTGATCAATAATGAGATACGTATACACTGGGTCGTGGATTGATTCAAGATAATATTTATCAATTTATTTCTGTACATCTAACTGTGGACAACTAGTTGTAGGTTACTAAAGAGGACAGCTGACTTAATAAACTTAAAACATCAAAGTATATTAAAAGTGTTGTAAATATATTTTGAACATACTTTGATATATATGTAAATATTGTTATAGGTTCGTGAATCAACCAGTGACCAAGTCTTACTTCCCGACAAAGTAAAAATCTGTGAAAGTGAGTTATAGTCCCACTTTTAAAATCTAATATTTTTGGGATGAGAATACATGCAGGTTTTATAAATGATTTACAAAATAGACACAAGTACGTGAAACTACATTCTATGGTTGAATTATCGAAATCGAATATGCCCCTTTTTATTAAGTCTGGTAATCTAAGAATTAGGGAACAGACACCCTAATTGACGCGAATCCTAAAGATAGATCTATTGGGCCTAACAAACCCCATCCAAAGTACCGGATGCTTTAGTACTTCGAAATTTATATCATATCCGAAGGGTGTCCCGGAATGATGGGGATATTCTTATATATGCATCTTGTTAATGTCGGTTACCAGGTGTTCACCATATGAATGATTTTTATCTCTATGTATGGGATGTGTATTGAAATATGAAATCTTGTGGTCTGTTATTATGATTTGATATATATAGGTTAAACCTATAACTCACCAACATTTTTGTTGACGTTTTAAGCATGTTTATTCTCAGGTGATTATTAAGAGCTTCCGCTGTCGCATACTTAAATAAGGACGAGATTTGGAGTCCATGCTTGTATGATATTGTGTAAAAACTGCATTCAAGAAACTTATTTTGTTGTAACATATTTGTATTGTAAACCATTATGTAATGGTCGTGTGTAAACAGGATATTTTAGATTATCATTATTTGATAATCTACGTAAAGCTTTTTAAAACCTTTATCTATGAAATAAAGGTTATGGTTTGTTTTAAAAATGAATGCAGTCTTTGAAAAATGTCTCGTATAGAGGTCAAAACCTCGCAACGAAATCAATTAATATGGAACGTTTTTAATCAATAAGAACGGGACATTTCAGTTAAAACTTGTAAAAACTATATGATGACATATATATGGATATATATATAGTTAACATGATACTATGATAAGTAAAAATATCATTAAGTATATTAACAATGAGCTACATATGTAAAAACAAGACTACTAACTTAATGATTTTTAAACGAGACATATATGTAACGATTATCGTTGTAAAGACATTTAATATATATATATATCATATTAAGAGATATTCATACATGATAATATCATGATAATATAATAATTTAAAATCTCATTTGATATTATAAACATTGGGTTAACAACATTTAACAAGATCGTTAACCTAAAGGTTTCAAAACAACACTTACATGTAACGACTAACGATGACTTAACGACTCAGTTAAAATGTATATACATGTAGTGTTTTAATATGTATTTATACACTTTTGAAAGACTTCAATACACTTATCAAAATACTTCTACTTAACAAAAATGCTTACAATTACATTCTCGTTCAGTATCATCAACAATTCTACTCGTATGCACCCGTATTCGTACTCGTACAATACACAGCTCTTAGATGTATGTACTATTGGTATATACACTCCAATGATCAGCTCTTAGCAGCCCATGTGAGTCACCTAACACATGTGGGAACCATCATTTGGCAACTAGCATGAAATATCTCATAAAATTACAAAAATATGAGTAATCATTCATGACTTATTTACATGAAAACAAAATTACATATCCTTTATATCTAATCCATACACCAACGACCAAAAACACCTACAAACACTTTCATTCTTCAATTTTCTTCATCTAATTGATCTCTCTTAAGTTCTATCTTCAATTTCTAAGTGTTCTTCATATATTCTACAAGTTCTAGTTACAAAAAATCAAGAATACTTTCAAGTTTGCTAGCTCACTTCCAATCTTGTAAGGTGATCATCCAACCTCAAGAAATCTTTGTTTCTTACAGTAGGTTATCATTCTAATACAAGGTAATAATCATATTCAAACTTTGGTTCAATTTCTATAACTATAACAATCTTATTTCAAGTGATGATCTTACTTGAACTTGTTTTCGTGTCATGATTCTGCTTCAAGAACTTCGAGCCATCCAAGAATCCATTGAAGCTAGATCCATTTGTCTCTTTTCTAGTAGGTTTATCCAAGGAACTTAAGGTAGTAATGATGTTCATAACATCATTCAATTCATACATATAAAGCTATCTTATTCAAAGGTTTAAACTTGTAATCACTAGAACATAGTTTAGTTAATTCTAAACTTGTTCGCAAACAAAAGTTAATCCTTCTAACTTGACTTTTAAAATCAGCTAAACACATGTTCTATATCTATATGATATGCTAACTTAATGATTTAAAACCTGGAAACATGTAAAACACCGTAAAACCGGATTTACGCCGTCGTAGTAACACCGCGGGCTGTTTTGGGTTAGTTAATTAAAAACTATGATAAACTTTGATTTAAAAGTTGTTATTCTGAGAAAATGATTTTTATTATGAACATGAAACTATATCCAAAAATTATGGTTATACTCAAAGTGGAAGTATGTTTTCTAAAATGGTCATCTAGACGTCGTTCTTTCGACTGAAATGACTACATTTACAAAAATGACTTGTAACTTATTTTTCCGACTATAAACCTATACTTTTTCTGTTTAGATTCATAAAATAGAGTTCAATATGAAATCATAGCAATTTGATTCACTCAAAACGGATTTAAAATGAAGAAGTTATGGGTAAAACAAGATTGGGTAATTTTCTCATTTTAGCTACGTGAAAATTGGTAACAAATCTATTCCAACCATAACTTAATCAACTTGTATTGTATATTATGTAATCTTGAGATACCATAGACACGTATACAATGTTTCGACCTAGCATGTCGACACATCTATATATATTTAGGAACAACCATAGACACTCTATATGTGAATGTTGGAGTTAGCTATACAGGGTTGAGGTTGATTCCAAAATATATATAGTTTGAGTTGTGATCAATACTGAGATACGTATACACTGGGTCGTGGATTGATTCAAGATAATATTTATCGATTTATTTCTGTACATCTAACTGTGGACAACTAGTTGTAGGTTACTAACGAGGACAGCTGACTTAATAAACTTAAAACATCAAAATATATTAAAAGTGTTGTAAATATATTTTGAACATACTTTGATATATATGTATATATTGTTATAGGTTCGTGAATCAACCAGTGGCCAAGTCTTACTTCCCGACGAAGTAAAAATCTGTGAAAGTGAGTTATAGTCCCACTTTTAAAATCTAATATTTTTGGGATGAGAATACATGCAGGTTTTATAAATGATTTACAAAATAGACACAAGTACGTGAAACTACATTCTATGGTTGAATTATCGAAATCGAATATGCCCCTTTTTATTAAGTCTGGTAATCTAAGAATTAGGGAACAGACACCCTAATTGACGCGAATCCTAAAGATAGATCTATTGGGCCTAACAAACCCCATCCAAAGTACCGGATGCTTTAGTACTTCGAAATTTATATCATATCCGAAGGGTGTCCCGGAATGATGGGGATATTCTTATATATGCATCTTGTTAATGTCGGTTACCAGGTGTTCACCATATGAATGATTTTTATCTCTATGTATGGGATGTGTATTGAAATATGAAATCTTGTGGTCTATTATTATGATTTGATATATATAGGTTAAACCTATAACTCACCAACATTTTTGTTGACGTTTTAAGCATGTTTATTCTCAGGTGATTATTAAGAGCTTCCGCTGTCGCATACTTAAATAAGGACGAGATTTGGACTCCATGCTTGTATGATATTGTGTAAAAACTGCATTCAAGAAACTTATTTTGTTGTAACATATTTGTATTGTAAACCATTATGTAATGGTCGTGTGTAAACAGGATATTTTAGATTATCATTATTTGATAATCTACGTAAAGCTTTTTAAACCTTTATTGATGAAATAAAGGTTATGGTTTGTTTTAAAATGAATGCAGTCTTTGAAAAATGTCTCATATAGAGGTCAAAACCTCGCAACGAAATCAATTAATATGGAACGTTTTTAATCAATAAGAACGGGACATTTCACACCGGTCACCATATGAACCACCCTTGACACCCATCGTTGAACTATCAATCCAACCATCAAGAACTCACTACGACCATGATAATTGTTTTGCTGCTCTACTACTTGTTTGCTAACTCATGTATGTCCGATCAAATCTACAAACAATCACTATATAATCACCCTTTCGTTCATTTCTGTTGTGCAGCAATCATCAACCAAAACCCGTCACATCACCTTCGGTGTTACTCTCATAGCAGATACCCAAACACCACTACTTTCGTTATCTTTACCAAGAACAATGACCAATCGCCACCTTTTATCACCATCACACTCGACCATCGTTCATCACCTCAATCCAACAACTTCACCAAATAAAAGAATAAGGTATCATGTTTCGTTATTTCTTCAGGACCCACCCAAAAGATAAAGTTACCAATATATTATCTTTACTCTAAGACAAGTGGGTCGATTTTTTTTTTAAGAGCCAAAGTGGCAAACCACTTTCCTACAACAACTTGCATATCTTTTTCTAATTATTCCTTTTCTTCCTGCTACAGCCAATTTCCAGTGCACCACATCTTTTCTTTATTTTATTTTGTTTTGGTCGCTTAAGTATAATATGGTAGCAAGTTGAAGTAGATTATGTAATTCATCTAATGGACCGTGATAAGTGGTTATTTAACGGGCTCATTGATAATAATTCGTTGGGCTTGGAAATTACCTGTTGGGCCGAGTTCATTATAAGGATTTTGATATAAATGATGATTATGATCGATTGTATGTAGAAATGATCATTATGTTATGAATATGATTATGATATAGATGATTAGTTTATGATGTTTAAGATGGAAAATTGATGATGATTTAGATTATGATATAATTAAGATAATGACATCACGATTATGACGATGGTTATAAGTAATGTAAATGAGGAGATCGATGCACAAGGATGGCGATGATGATGAGAATATGATGTTAAGTCAATAAAGATGATATTATGGTGATGAATTTGATGAAGGAGAAGAAACAGGAAAATTATACAAGTAGAATTAATATCTGAAATAGAGCAGAAAGAAAGAGATGGAAGAGTGATTTGGAGTGTTTGTGTTTAAACAAGGGGTCTCGGGTTCGAGTCCCCACTATGGAAATTTTTTTTTAGAACAACAAGAAGAAGAAAAACAGACAGATAGAGGGGTTGCATATTTTAGTTCGTGAATTACAACATAAAAGCGAAATAGATCAGACGGTTGGAGTGTGAGTGTGGAAGCGAGAGGTCGCGGGTTCGATCTTGGCATGCGACATTTTCTTCATATTTTAGGTAGTTATTTATTTACTTATTATTATTATTATTATTATTATTATTATTATTATTATTATTATTATTATTATTATTATTATTATTATTATTATTATTATTATTATTATTATTATTATTATTATTATTATAATAATTATTATTATTATTATTGTTATTATGATTATTGTTATTATTTTTACTAGTTATTATTATTGTTATGACTATTGTTATAATTATTAGTATAAACTCAAATTATTATTAATAGAGTTAATATCATTATATAATTATTAATATCTTTGTTATTAGTATTATTATGAATATTACTATAAATAGTATTAATGTGATTAATATGATTATTGTTATTATTATCATTTTAGTTAATATTATGTAATATCATAAATTATTAAAAGTATTATTATTATTATCATTATGATACCAAACATATTATTAACATAAACACATATTAAAAGATGATAAGATAGAAATTATAGAAATTAGTTATAGGTATACGAATACTCGTAAAAATAATGATTTTAGTACAAATTAATGTATTACAAAACTATAGGCAGTAGCATAGAAAGTTGACACGAAGATTATGATTTAAAGGAATTGTTAAAATTATTATAACTATTGTTATCATAATACAATTTAGTATTATTATCATTATTAATATCATTAATTCTATTAACATTATTATTATTATCACTTTTATCAATATAATTATATAATATCATTATTTTACTAGCCGTAGTATTATCAAAATTAACAAATTCATAAACAAATGATCTTTATATAAAAGGTATATTTATTATACTTAACTTAACTATATTAATATTACTATATATAAAATAAAGATATAAAAATAAATAATGAAACATACGAATTATAAAAAATAACAATTATATCAATAATAAAAATAAATAAAGTTATTCGGTTACAAGAATATGTTTTAACACATATATGAATGTTATAGGTTCGTGAATCCGAGGCCAACTCTACTTTTGTTCAATGTCATTATATGTATTTTTACTACAAAATATATTATGGTGAGTTTTCATTTGCCCTTTTTACTCTTTACGTTTTTGGGCTGAGAATACATGCAAATGCTTTATTAACTGTTTTACAATATTTATATGCGTGAGTTTCATTTACCCTTTTTACTCTTTACATTTTTGGGCTGAGAATACATGCAAATGCTTTAGTAACTGTTTTACAATAATTATATGCGTGAGTTTCATTTGCCTTTTTTACCCTTTATATTTTTGGGCTGAGAATACATGCGCAATTTTTATAAATGTTTTACGAAATAGACACAAGTAATCGAAACTACATTATGTGGTTGAATTATCGAAATCGAATATGCCCCTTTTTTTTAAGTCTGGTAATCTAAGAATTAGGGAACAGACACCCTAATTGACGCGAATCCTAAAGATAGATCTATCGGGCCCAACAAGCCCCATCCAAAGTACCGGATGCTTTAGTACTTCGAAATTTATTTCTGTCCGAAGGAGGATCCCGGAATGATGGGGATATTCTTATATGTATATTGTGAATGTCGATTACCAGGTGTTCAATCCATATGAATGATATTTTTGTCTCTATGCATGGGACGTATGTTTATGAGAAATGGAAATATGAAATCTTGTGGTCTATTAAAATTATGAAATGATTATTTATGATAAACTAATGAACTCACCAACCTTTTGGTTGACACTTGAAAGCATATTTATTCTCAGGTATGAAAGAAATCTTCCGCTATGCATTTGCTCATATTATATGGAGTCGTTTATGGCATATAGAGGTCAGAACCTCACAATGGGACCAACTGTTGAAGACTTCGTCCAGATGGATTAGGACGGGGCATTTCACAATATAGGTGCCGTAGTTAGGTTTTTCTTCAATAACTGAAACACCTTCTCTTGTTCATCCTTCCATTCAAATTTCTTCCCTTTATGCGTTAATGCAGTCAAGGGTTTTGCTATTTTGGGGAAATCTTGGATGAATCTTCTGTAGTAACCAGCCAATCCTAAAAATTGACGTATATGCTTCGGAGTTTTTGGGGTTTCCCACTTTTCAACGATTTCGATCTTTGCCGGGTCCACCTGGATACCTTCTTTGTTCACTATGTGACCGAGGAATTGAACTTCTTCCAACCAAAATACACACTTTGAAAACTTAGCGTACAGTTTTTCTTTCCTCAATACTTCTAGCACTTTTCTCAAATGTTCTTCGTGCTCTCGATCATTCTTTGAGTAAATAAGTATGTCATCGATGAAAACAATGACAAACTTGTCAAGATATGGCCCACACACTCGGTTCATAAGGTCCATGAGCACTCTTGGTGCGTTAGTCAATCCAAACGGCATAACCATAAACTCGTAATGACCATAACATGTCCTAAAAGCAGTTTTTGGAATATCATCCTCCTTTACTCGCATTTGATGATATCTAGAACATAAATCGATTTTTGAATAAACCGACGAGCCTTGTAGTTGATCAAATAAGTCATCAATTCTCGGCAGTGGATAACGGTTTTTGATAGTAAGTTTATTCAACTCTCTGTAGCCAATACACAACCTAAATGTACCATTCTTCTTCTTGAGAAACAATATAGGAGCTCCCCATGGTGATGTGCTTGGTCGAATGAAACCACGTTCTAATAGTTCTTGCAGTTGGATTTACAGTTCTTTCATCTCACTGGGTGCGAGTCTGTAAGGAGCACGAGCTATTGGTGCAGCTCCTGGTACAAGATCTATTTGAAATTCAACAGATCGATGTGGAGGTAGTCCCGGTAATTCTTTCAGAAATACATCGGGAAATTCTTTTGCGACGGCAACATCATTGATGCTCTTTTCTTCAGTTTGTACTTTCTCGACATGTGCTAGAACAGCATAGAAACCTTTTCTTATTAGTTTTTGTGCCTTCAAATTACTAATAAGATGTAGCTTCGTGTTGCCCTTTTCTCCGTACACCATTAAGGGTTCTCCTTCTCCTCGTACAATGCGAATTGCATTTTTGTAACATACGATCTCTGCTTTCATCTCCTTCAGCCAGTCCATGCCAACTATTACATCAAAACTCCCTAACTCTACTGGTATCAAATCAATCTTAAATATTTCGGTACCCAGTTTAATTTCTTGATTCCGGCATATATAATCTGCTGAAATTAATTTACCGTTTGCTAATTCGAGTAAAAATTTACTATCCAACGGCGTCAATAGACAACTTAATTTAGCACAAAAATCTCTACTCATATAGCTTCTATCCGCACCCGAATCAAATAAAACGTAAGCATATTTATTGTCAATAAAAAAATGTACCCGTAACAAGCTCCGGGTCTTCCTGTGCCTCTGCCGCATTAATATTGAAAACTCTTCCGTGCCTTGTCCATTCGTGTTCTCCTGGTTCGGGCAATTTCTAATAATGTGGCCCGGTTTTCCACATTTATAACAAACTACATTGGCATAACTTGCTCCGACACTACTTACTCCGACATTACTCATTCCGACACCATTTGTTCCTTTCGTTCTGTTAACCCCTGGTCCGTAGACCTCACACTTCACCGCGCTATGACCATTTCTTTTACACTTGTTGCAAAATTTGGTGCAGAACCCCGAGTGATACTTTTCACACCTTTGGCATAGCTGCTTCTGATTGTTGTTGTTGTTGTTGCGGTTGTTATTGTTGTCGGGATGATTGTTGTAGTTGTTGTTGTTGTTGTGCCGTTTGTTGTAGTTGCGATTGATGTTGCGATTGTTGGGATAGTTGTTGTTGTTTTGGTGACCCTTATCACCGTTTTCCTCCCACTTTCTTTTGACTAGCTTCACATTGGCCTCTTCGACCGCCTGTTCTTTAATTCTTCCCTCAATCTGGTTTACTAGTTTGTGAGCCATTCTACATGCCTTTTGTATGGAGGCAGGCTCGTGTGAACTTATATCTTCTTGGATTCTCTCCGGTAACCCTTCACAAACACGTCGATCTTCTCTTCCTCATCTTCGAACGTTTTCGGACACAATAGGCACAATTCTGTGAATCGTCTTTCGTACGAAGTAATATCGAATCCCTGTGTTCGTAACCCTCTAAGTTCTGACTTGAGCTTATTGACCTCGGTTCTGGGACGGTACTTCTCGTTCATCAAGTGCTTGAATGCTGACCACGGTAGCGCGTAAGCAGCATCTTGTCCCACTTGCTCTAGATAGGTATTCCACCATGTTAATGTAATACCTGTGAAGGTATGCGTAGCGTACTTCACTTTGTCTCCTTCAGCACACTTACTTATGGCAAACACCGATTCAACTTTCTTGGTCCACCGTTTCAATCTGATTGGTCCTTCGGTCCCATAAATTCTGAAGGTTTGCAGGCAGTGAATTCCTTGTAGGAGCATCCTACACGATTTCTTACGCCATTAGCTGTATTGCTAGATTCAGAGTTATTGTTGGTATGTAGCGTGACCTGTACTGCGGCTATATTTGAAGCAAGAAAGGCACAAAATTCCTCTTCACTCATATTCAAGGTGTGTCGAGTAGTCGGTGCCATTTCCTTTAAAATAGTCAAATGAAACAAGTTAATCATACAGAATATAAAGAGTAGTCAATAGTATCTCGTAGCATAATATGAACTCATTTATAAAAGCTTTTTCTTCATATTAGCGTTTTATAAGTTTAAATTCTGGTACTACCTACCCATTAAGTTCATACTTAGTAGCTAATATATAATTCAACTACTACAATTCCATATGAAAAACTGATTATAATAATATATCACATACAAATATTCTTCAAACTTACAACTTCGCTATATTACATATAACATGAAATATAGTACACTATGATACAGGACAGTTTTGAAGATAAATCTAGTTAATACGCAAGTTGTTCAGTAAAGGAAATAAAGACACGTAATTCATAAGTCCAGAAATAAGTCATGCATTCTGGTTTTACTAAGACGACTTCCCATCCTTGATCTTGTGGAAAATAACCGTTATGACCATTAGCTAGGCAGCATGTTGTAATGTCGTCAAAAGAACGAGGGTTTCGTAATGTCCAACAGCCCCGTAATAATCTAAAAACCTTGTTTCTCACCCCAACTACTGAATCCGTCACTTGTGGGAAAGTTTTATTTAAAAGCTGCAATCCGATGTTCTTTTTCTCACTTTGGTAAGAAGGAACATCACTAACCCGTAAGTATAACATGCTTCTTTATGTTGCATGTTAGAAGCTCTTTCTAATTCACGAAATCCTATGGTGGGATATGTTGAGTTAAAATAGGTTCTTAACCCGTAGCGTAAAATTGCATTTGGGTTCCTCGCATTTAACGCTTTAAAGAAAACACGGCGTAACTTAAAGTCTCCCCAATGTGATATACCCCACCTATCAAAGGAAAGCCTTTTATAAACTAAGGCATTTCTGGAAAGTCTTTCAAATGTTTGACAAGTTAATTTCGCCATAACTAAATGTGCTGATGAATTATAACTGACTCTAGACAAGATTTCCTCAATCATATCCTCTGGTAGGTCTTCTAAAATATTTGGTTGTCTACCCTTAACGTCCATTTTGTTTTTATACTGTAAAATAGACAAGGATTAGATTCGTAAAAACAAACAATACAAGCAATTTTTACATAGAACATAAAAGTACAAGCACACTACAATACATTTATTACACAACATGCTCACACCCCTCTAATCTGAATCACTGGTTTCTTCTTCTTCAGACTTGGTTCTTTTTCCTAATCTTCTAGGAATATATGATGTTCCTCTAATGCGAGTCGTCATTTTCCATATTGGTTTAGAAAAACCTGGTGGTTTAGAGGTTCCCGGGTTATTGTCACGATATTGAAAATACGGGTGTTGATGGTACATATAAAGTTCATCGGGGTCGGAATCAGATTTCTCTATTTTGATGCCTTTTCCCTTATTATTTTCTTTTGCCTCATTAAATTGGGTCGGGGTAATTTCTATAACATCATCGGAATCCTCATCAGGATCCGATTCATCGAAAAATTAGTAATTTTCCCAATATTTTGCTTCCTTAGCGGAAACACCATTGACCATTATTAACTTTGGTCCATTGGTTGAGGATTTTCTTTTATTTGACCGGTTTTCTGTGGTTCCTACTATTCCCCCCTCCGGAACCTCTTCTTCTTCTGGTTCCTCTTCTTCCGGTTCCTCTTCTTCCGGTTCCTCTTCTTCCGGTTCTTCGGGAACTTGTGAATCTTGCCAATATATATTCGACTCTTCGTTATTATTAGGTGAGTCAATGGGATTTGTGCTAGAGGTAGACATCTATCACACAATATCAAACATGTTAAGAGATTAATATATCACATAATATTTACATGTTAATAATATATAGTTTCCAACAAAAATGTTAAGCAATCATTTTTAAAGAAAACACGGTCAAAGTCCAGACTCACTAATGTATCCTAACAAACTCGATAAGACACACTAATGCAAATTTTCTGGTTCTCTAAGACCAACGCTCAGATACCAACTGAAATGTCCCGTTCATATTGATTATAAACGTTCTATATTAATTGATTTTGTTGCGAGGTTTTGACCTCTATATGAGACGTCAAAGACTACATTCATTTTTAAAACAACCATAACCTTTATTTTATCAATAAAGGTTTTAAAAACATTACGTAGATAATCAAATAATGATAATCTAAAATATACTGTTTACACACGACCATTACATAATGGTTTAAAATAGAAATATATTACATCGACATATGTTTCTTGAATGCAGTTTTTACACAATATCATACAAACATGGACTCCAAATCTTACCCTTATTTTAGTATGCAATAGTGGAAGCTCTTAGTATTCACCTGAGAATAAACATGCTTTAAACGTCAACAAAAATGTTGGTGAGTTATAGGTTTAACCTATATATATCAAATCGTAACAATAGACCACAAGATTTCATATTTCAATACACATCCCATACATAGAGATAAAAATCATTCATATGGTGAACACCTGGTAACCGACATTAACAAGATGCATATATAAGAATATCCCCATCATTCCGGGACACCCTTCGGATATGATATAAATTTTGAAGTACTAAAGCATCCGGTACTTTGGATGGGGTTTGTTAGGCCCAATAGATCTATCTATAGGATTCGCGTCAATTAGGGTGTCTGTTCCCTAATTCTTAGATTACCAGACTTAATAAAAAGGGGCATATTCGATTTTGATAAATCAACCATAGAATGTAGTTTCACGTACTTGTGTCTATTTTGTAAATCATTTATAAAACCTGCATGTATTCTCATCCCAAAAATATTAGATTTTAAAAGTGGGACTATAACTCATATTCACAGATATTTCTGTCCTCGAAAATAAGACTTGGCCATGGATCGATTCACGAACCTATACAAATATGTACATATATATCAAAGTATGATCAAAATATAATTACAACCATTTTTATTATGTTTTAAAGATTTGAGTGTATTAAGTCAGCTGTCCTCGTTAGTAACCTAAAACTAGTTGTCCACAGTTAGATGTACAGAAATAAATCGATATATATATTATCTTGAATCAATCCACGACCCAGTGTATACACGTCTCAGGCTAGATCACAACTCAAAGTATATATATTTTTGGAATCAACCTCAACCCTGTATAGCTAACTCCAACATTACTGCATATAGAGTGTCTATGGTTGTTCCAAATAATATATATACATGGGTCGATATGATATGTCAAAAAGTTTGCATACGTGTCTATGGTATCCCAAGATTACATAATATATTAGATTACATGTATAATACAATATAAGTTAGCTAGGATATGATTTGTATAGATTTGTTAAACATTTCCCGTAGCTAAAAAGATCAAAAATATCCAATCTTGTTTTACCCATAACTTCTTCATTTTAAATCCGTTTTGAGTGAATAAAATTTCTATGGTTTCATATTGAACTCTAATTTAAGAATACAAACAGAAAAAGTTTAGGTTTATAGTCAAAAATTTAAGTTACATGTCAATTACTAAAGAGGTAGTCATTTCCGTCGAAAGAACAACATCTTGATGACCATTTTGAAAAACATACTTTCACTTTGAGTTTAACCAAGATTTTTGGATATAGTTTCATGTTCATATGAAAAATTATTTTTCCAGAAGAACAACTTTTAAATCAAAGTTTATCATAGTTTTTAATTATCTAAACCAAAACAGCCCCCGGTTTCACTACGACGGCGTATATCCGATTTTATGGTGTTCATCATGTTTCCAGGTTTTAAATCATTAAGTTAGCATATCCTATAGATATAGAACATGTGTTTAGTTGATTTTAAAAGTCAAGTTAGAAGGATTAACTTTTGTTTGCGAATAAGTTTAGAATTAACTAAACTATGTTCTAGTGATTACAGGTTTAAACCTTCGAATAAGATAGCTTTATATGTATGAATCGAATGATGTTATGAACATCATTACTACCTCAAGTTTTCTGGATAAAACTACTAGAAATGAGAAAAATATATCTAGCTTCAAAGGATCCTTGGATGGCTTGAAAGTTCTTGAAGCAGAATCATGACACGAAAACAGTTCAAGTAAGATTTTTACTCGAAATAAGATTGTTATAGTTGTAGAAATTGAATCAAAGTTTGAATATGAATATTACCTTGAATTAGAAAGATAACCTACTATAAATAACAAAGGTTCCTTGATCTTAGATGATTACTTGGAATGGATTAGAAAGCTTGGAAGTAGACTTGCAAACTTGGAAGTATTCTTGATTTTTATGAAACTATACTTATGGAATTTATGAAGAACACTTAGAACTTGAAGATGGAACTTGAGAGAGATTAATTAGATGAAGAAAATTGAAGAATGAAAGTGTTTGTAGGTGTTTTTGGTCGTTGGTATATGGATTAGATATAAAGGATATGTAATTTTGTTTTCATGTAAATAAGTCATGAATGATTACTAATATTTTTGTAATTTTATGAGATATTTCATGCTAGTTGCCAAATGATGGTTCCCACATGTGTTAGGTGACTCACATGAGCTGCTAAGAGCTGATCATTGGAGTGTATATACCAATAGTACATACATCTAAAAGCTGTGTATTGTACGAGTACGAATACGAGTGCATACGAGTAGAATTATTGATGAAACTGAATGAGGATGTAATTGTAAGCATTTTTATTAAGTAGAAGTACTTTGATATGTGTCTTGAAGTCTTTAAAAAGTGTAAGAATACATATCAAAACACAACATGTATATACATTCTAATGGATTCGTTAAGTCTTCGTTAGTCGTTACATGTAAGTGTTGTTTTGAAACCTTTAAGTTAACGATCTCAATTAATGTTGCTAACCCAATGTTTATTATATCAAATGAGATGTTAAATTATTATATTATCATGATATTATGATGTATGAATATCTCTTAATATGATACATACATTAAAATATCGTTACAACGATAATCGTTACATATAAGTCTTGTTTCGTAATTCTTGAGTTAGTAGTCTTGTTTTTACATATGTAGTTCATTATTAACACACTTAATGATATATTTAAATATCATTTTATCATGTTAAATATAGTGTATCAATAACTTAATATGATACATATGTATTTAGTAGACGTTATCATAACGATAATCGTTATATATATCATTTCGAGTTTCTTAACTTAGTAATCTCATTTCTTATGTATATCACACATTGTTAATATACTTAGTGAGATACTTACTCATCATAATCTCATGTTAACCATTTATATATGTCTATATATACCACAACATGTAGTTTTCACAATTTTGTAACGTTCGAGAATCGCCGGTCAACTTGGGTGATCAATTGTCTATATGAAACTTATTTCATTTAATCAAGTCTTAACAAGTTTGATTGCTTAACATGTTGGAAACATTTAGTCATGTAAATATCAATCTCAATTAATATATATAAACATGGAAAAGTTCGGGTCACTACATGGATTAGGACGGGTCTTTAGAAAAAATGCTTACAATTACATCCTCGTTCATTTTCATCAACAATTCTACTCGTATGCACCCGTATTCGTACTCGTACAATACCCAACTTCTAAATGTATGTACTATTGGTATATATATGATAACCTGGAAATTTCTGAACAAATTTAAACTTGATCTTTATATGTTTTCGACACGATAAGCAAAGTCTGTAATGTTGAAATCTCAAAAAAAAAACTTGGAACTGTGTTCATGTAATCAATTACCCTTGGACTGTGTTCGACGATTCACGAACATTTATGTGTATATAGATACGTATATATAATATAGTTATATTAATTGAAAACGTTAACAAAGTATTAGATGTATAATACTTTACATAAATGTATTTGTTTCAATATATGTTTAATATATTTATCGACGGAATTAAAAGATAATATCAAATGATTGAATTATCAGATACATTGTGATATGATTACGGGTCTATGTTATGAGGTCCACTGTGATTTAAGAAATCTCATTCTTTTTTACTACATTCGGAAAATGGTAAAGTGATTTATAAGTAAGAACAAATGTGTCAATTAACGGGAACTAGACAAGGGTTAGTCGAAATTCCTGTTTAATTTCCAATTCATGTTTTATAATATTTTTCTCGTGACCTTGATAAGATAACTATATTAACTTTCATTTTATTTAATATGAAAGTAAGAACGTGGACTGTAAATAACTTAGATGTTGGATATCGATAAGTTAAGTAATTCAACATTTTTCATTAAGATGATTTCGTACGTTTATTTAACCTTTGGACTTTATCCCATGCTTCACCAACAGACTGTAATTTAAAAACTTGAAACCTATTATGAATATATATAATTCTACTTTTCTAAAACGTTTTATGATATAACGATTTCCATTATTTTAACCTTTTAACAAAATGATTCTTAAATATATTTAGTTTTGGAAAACAAAGTTATCATATTTATTTGATTTAGTTTCAAACGTACAAAAATGTTTTCAGTTTAAAAAGAACTTTATTATTAAAACGTATATAACTTTTATAAATATCTAGAACCACTTTTGACAACTCATTACTTAACCAGTATGATAAAGATAACGATATTTATATTTTATTTTATTAAATATATAAAAGTTTTAAATTAATATTAATTAATATTATATATATTTATACGCGTATTATACGTACATAGTTTTATACTTTTACTATACTTTAACTTTACCTTTACTTTACTTTTACTTTACTTTAACTTTAATAATTTACTATAATAATTCACTTTAATAATTCATACTTTAATAATTCACTTTAATAATTCATACTTTAATAATTCACTTTAATAATTCAAAAATCTATTATAAATAGAATTCAATAGGTTTCATTATTTCATAGAAACTTGAAAATATATTTCTCTAAACTCTCTCAATCAATTTACATATATATATTTACTCAGTATTATTTCAAGATATTATTAGTATACATAAAATACTACGACGGAGTTATGTTCAGGCGATTTTAAAATAAGTTTTCAAACGGGATAGAGCTAAGGAAATTATGGGTTATAGCTATGGAGGTTATGGGTATTGTTCGAGGGTATTGCTCGTGAGGTCAACCTAACGTTTATCATTTTCTTTGCGTCTACGTACTTTCTTGCAATATTGAATCACAATATAGATACGTGAGCATTCATATCTTATCTTTTATATATTAATAGTGTATCCCTGACTAGTGCTCGAGTATATATGATTATGCATGTTTGTATGCTTAGTTTCGTCATTAAATAGTTTATGATAAATCATGAATTTAATACATATGCTACTAAGATAAGGTATATGATATGCAAGTCGTTGGAAAGCTGACGAAAAATTAATAACTTTTCATTTAGAAAGCGTATGGTTTCGATGAACGGATTAAAAGATATCGTCAACTGAATTATCATTAATTTTATTATTATTATTAAAAATGATTATTATTATTACTTTCGTCATTATTATCATCGTTATTATTATTATCTAATAATTATTATTATTATTATTATTATTATTATTATTATTATTATTATTATTATTATTATTATTATTAGTATTATCATTAATATTATTATAATACTTATTAGTATCATTATCATTAAAACTAATATTAGTATCATCTAATTATTATGATTACTATTATTATCATTATTATGAATACGATATAAAAGAGGACTAAAAGCTATTAAATAAGTCGATTAGGAAATAATGAGTATAAGTATCAAGATTCAGTTAAAATATTGTTAAAATTATGGTTTAGATAAAAATATCATTTTCATTATTTTTTATCATTATTAGTAATATTATTATGACATTAGTTTTACTACAAAAGATTATTATTTGATATCAAAATTATTATTATCATTAGTAAATATCGATATTGTTATTATTATTATTATTATTTTTATTATTATTATTATTATTAAAATAATTAATATTATTATTATTATAAAATAATACAACTTTTGGTTCATTATCATTATTATCAATATTATATTATTTAATCAAATAAATACTTGATATAAATATATATTTATGATACATATCACTACATTTTTATCATTAAAAAGATATTATGTGAACATTGTACAAATTATAATACTTACTATATAAAAATATATTTATATAAATTTTTATCATTAATACATTATAATAAATGATGAATTAAAATATTGTAAGATACTGATTTAAATAAAAATATCATTTTTATTATTTTTATCATTATTATTATTATTAAAAGTATCATTAATATTAAAACTATCATTCTATTAAAATTATCATTTTTAATAAAAATATCATTGTTATTATAAGATATCATTTTTTGTATCATTTTAGTATTATTATTATTATTAAAAATAATCATTTTGAATAAAAGTATTATTTTTATATAAAATATTATTATTATTATAATTAATATTAAAAAAAAAGTATCGTTATTATTAAAATTATCATGATTAGAATTATCACTTTATTATAATTAATATCATCATTAGTAAATAAATATTATTATTATTATTATTATTAGTAGAATAATAATAATTATTATTATTATTACAAAATAATACAACTTTTACTCATTATTATTATCATCAATATTATTTTATCAAATAAATATGTGATACAATTACATTAATAATACATACCACTATATTTTCATGATATTGAGTGAACTGTATAAATTTTATTACTTGAGATATATATAAGTATATTTTTATCATATATAAATTTTAATATAAATTTTTATTTATTAATAAATGACTAGTATTATATAATTTAATAAAATCTAATAAATATATTTAAATATATAAGATGACTATATTTAAGTTATATAATAAACATGTATAGATTTTAGAAGTCATTTTTGGTAAAGTTGACTTTTGTTGACTTTTGCATATCGGTCTCGAGCATTAGGATTGTAATACACTACGACTTGACTTAAATTGTTAGACATATATTGACCAACATATAAATATATATACTAATATAGGTTCGTGAATCCGAGACCAACCTTGCACTTGTTCAATGCCGTCATATGTATTTTACTACGAAATACAGTATTGTGAGTTTCATTTTCTCCCTTTTTAAATGCTTTTGCAATATATATTTTTGGGACTGAGAATACATGCACTTTTAGAAATGATTGACGAAATAGACACAAGTAATCGAAACTACATTCTATGGTTGAATTGTTATACCGGATATCGCCCTTGTTGAACTTGGTAGCCTAAGAATTGGTGTTTATTATAATTGCCACCAATTGACGCGAATCCTAAAGATAGATCTATGGGCTTTGGCATGCCCCAGTCAGAGAATTTGAACTGCTTTAGTACTTCGATATTTATATATGGGGATATTCTAGATGCATTTTGTTAATGTCGGTTACCAGGTGTTCAATCTATATGAATTAAATTTTAAACACTTGCGAGTGTATGATTATTGAATAAATAAAATATTGTGGTCTATTAAAATTATAGAAATGATGGATTATGATAAACTAATAAACTTACCAACCATTTGGTTCACACTAGAAAGCATTTTTTTTATTCTCAGGTTGAAAGAAATCTTCCGCTGTACATTTGCTCATTTTAGAGATATTACTTGAAGTCATTCATGGCATATTTCAAAAGACGTTGCATTCAAGTCGTTGAGTTCAATAGAGATCATTATTAATTAAATGACGGATTTAGGTCATTTATTGGTTGGATATTATGAAATGGTATGCATGCCTGTTAACTTTCGATGTAATGAAAGGTTGTCTTTTAAAAACGAATGCAATGTTTGTAAAATGTATCATATAGAGGTCAAATACCTCGCGATGTAATCATATGTTATTGTATTTGTCCTTATGGATTGGGACGGGCCGTCTCATGTAGTATCAGAGCTGGTTTAACGCCGTTGGTGCGGGTTAGTCGTAAAGGAGGTTCTCATAGTGTGACCTGTGGTGAAGCATTGGCTCTTACTCCTTGCGATCCCTTACAAGAGTTGGCAGTAGCCGAGAGGCAGGCCCTAAAATCAGTATCTGAGGTACACTCAGTGGTCACCAGGCAGTTAGCTGGGAAGGCACTGGGTGGGACGGTGGTTGTTCCCACTGTAACTACATGTGGTATCAGAGCAGTGGTCTTAGCGAACCAGGTCTGCATTAGTGTGTCTAACTGATAGTCGTTAGGATGCATTAGTGAGTCTGGACTTCGACCGTGTCTGCATGTCAAAAGTTTTGCTTATCATTTTTGTCAGAAATTATTTGCTTACTATTCTTAGTCTAGACACGTCTTACTGCATTAATTGCATGAATAGTGTATAGACAAAATTCATATCTTAGCGTATCTGTTACTGTAAACTTTGCCTGACGTATTCCGTAAATTCCTCCGTAATCTACGAAATCTTTTGCTCTATATCTAGATATTCTATGTAATTAGAATACCACCCGATAGCCAGAAAATCATTTCATATCGAAAAATCCTTTATTCAATCGTACGAAATGGAATTTGTCATCAGTTTAAGTCCCTCGAATTCTGAAATAGAATCCCACTCAAGCTCCGAAAGCAGTGTAACTGGAATGGATCAACCAATCAGCCATCATCTATTCTGGATGAATTGGGGATGGGTTCGTAGCCTCCTCAATCATTGGAGATAAGAAGAAGGTGATCCCTTTCTTCCATAACATTTCCCTCTTGGTGAAGAACCTGAAGCACTTACCAGCGAATCTGTCCGAAACACCATTTTCTCTCTCATTTCCAGAGTATCTCATCACTATTATATACTATACCAAATTCTAGATCATATTTATCCACTCGTCCGAACTGACAGTCACCCCGGTGTAATAGAAGAAGTCAACGAGCTTCGCGCTCGGGTAGTGACTTTGGAGAATATGGTGCAAAGGTTATAAACACCAGCAGCAGCACCAGCAGCATAAACAGTACCACCATCAGCAACACCAACAGTACCATCACCACCATCAACAACAATATCCGTATCTCACATCGTAACATCACAATCTGTACCTCAAGCATCAATGTCATACGCCCTGTAAATATCAAAGAATATCAACTACAACAAACGATGAAGTATTTATTTATAACTTCATTGAAGAGATATCTTTGTGGCGATTATGTAATCTCCAAAATTTTAGAAATTATCTATTCTAGCCCTAACCATAAATCAGATGAGTGAACCAAAATGATAAAAGGAAGAGTAGAAATTCTGAAAAGAATGATGTGTGATTTACAAACTAGACTTGTTTTACCAACAGCATCAACAGTATTACTCACACAGTCAGTGCCGTCAGCATCGTCAGAATCATCAGCACCCATAACATCACAAGCTCTGCCAGTTCAAGAATCACCGTGGACATCATTACAAATCAACAACATGTATGTCAAATCAACAAGTTATGAAATATTAACTCATTCCCACTGAAGGATTTATATGTATATCTTATATATATAAATCTTTAAACCATCATAAATCCTTTCGTACTAAGCTATTATGTATGAGTTGAAAAAGGGTAGATACTACTCGGTTTAATTCATATTACTAATATGCTATGATGTACATCCTTCGTCAACAACTTAACCATTGTTAACTACAATCTCTGTTTCAATTCAATGAATTTTATTTCATAATAAATCAAGTGTATTATTCAAATATATGTTTGATTTTACACTTTCATCATCGATGTACTCGAAACTTTTCAAACAACATCATTAGTACCTTGCGAAGTTCACAAGAATTCCACAAATACCCACATTATTCATCAACAAATAAGGAAGTATTGATTCATAATTTCAATCATATTGAAGAAACACTCCGCAAAGATTATGTAATCACTAATGTTATAGAGATTATTCATTTCTAATTCCAGCCAAAAATCAAATGAGTTTAATTTAATATTAACTCATTAAATCTACATTACATCTGAAGAAAATATACATACATATATATTTTCATAGACACTGTAATAAAATTTATTTGTATAAAAATGTTACTTGTGAATTTTTTTTTTTAACGGGTAGGTAATTGAAAGGACCCATTCATATACATTATAAACGATTCACAATAGTTGATTACATCGAGAGGTATTTGACCTCTATATGATACGTTTTACAAACATTGCACTCTTTTTTAAAAGACAAACTTTCTTTACATCTAAAATTGACGGCATGCATACCATTTCATATTACATTCAACTATAATTGACTTAATATTAATCTTGATGAACTCAATGACTCGAATACAACGTCTTTCAAAGTATGTCATGAATGACTCCAAGTAATATCCTTAAAATGAGCTAATGCACAGCGGAAGATTTCTTTAATACCTGAGAATAAACATGCTTTAAAATGTCAACCAAAAGGTTGGTGAGTTCATTAGTTTATCATAATCAATCATTTTCGTAATAGTAATAGACCACAAGATTTCATATACATAAATGTTTTAATAAAAATATTCTAAGTGGTTGAGCACTTGGTAACCATACTTAACATTTAATCCACGTCGCATATTCCCTTTATTATGAAATCTCACTACACTGTACCAAGTGTAGTCACTGAAATGAAGTACTGTGCAACCGTTGAATACTGGTCTTCCAGTCCGGTTGTGGTTGTCAGGCCCGATAGATCTATCAACAGGATTCGCGTTTACAATACCGCATGTAAATAGTAGTTACCAAGCTATTAGGGAAAAATATGCAAAGTGGTACAACTCAACGTAGAATATGTTTTTAGTACTTGTGTCTATTTCGTAAAATAGTTATAAAACAGTGCATGTATTCCCAGCCCAAAAATATATATAAAAAAGGGAGTAATGAAACTCACAATACTGTATTTCATAGCAATTATGTATATGACGGCACTGAACAAGTGCAGGGTTTGTCTCGGATTCACGAACCTATATTAAGTATATATATTTATATATTGGTCAATATCTGTCTAACAATTTAGGTCAAGTCGTAGTGTATCACAATCCTAATGCTCGAGACCGACATGTAAAAGTCAACAAAAGTCAAATTGACCCAAAATGACTTCCAAAATCTATACATGTTTATTATATAACTTATATATAGTAGTTTTATATATTTAAATATATTTATCAGATCTTATTATTCTAAATAATACAAGTCATTTATTAATAAATAAAAATTTATATTTAAATTAATATATGATAAAAATATACTTTTATATATCTCAAGTAATAAAATTTATAAAATTCACTTAATATCATAAAAATATAGTGGTATGTATTATTAATGTAATTATATTACGTGTGGTAAAAATATCTTTGTACGCATATTTATTTGATAAAATAATATTGATAATAATAATAATGATAAAAATAATAAAATGATAGTTCAAGAAAAATATTAATTTTTAGTAATAAAGATAATTTTAGTAATAACATCAACTGATAACAATTATAATAATCGTTTTAATAATAATATTAAAAGTAATAATAATTCAGTTGACCATATCTTTTAATCCGTTCATCGAACCCACACTATTTCTAAATGAAAAGTTATTAATTTTTCTTTAGCTTTTCAACGACATGCATATCATATACCTTATCTCAGTAGCATATGTATCAAATTCGTGATTTATCATAAACTATTTAACGACCAAACTAAGCATACAAACATGCATAATCATATATACTCGAGCACTAGTCAGGGATACACTATTAATATATAAAAGATAAGGTATGAATGCTCACGTATCAATATTGTGATTCAATATTGCAGGAAAGTACGTAGACGCAACGAAAATGATAAACGTTAGGTTGACCTCACGAGAAATACCCTCGAACAATACCCATAACTCCATAACTATAACCCATAATTTCCTTAGCTCTATCCCGTTTGAAAATTTATTTTGAAATCGTCTGAATATAACTCCGTCGTAGTATTTTATGTATAATAATAATATCTTGAAATAATACTAAGTAAATATATATATGTAATTCGATTGAGAGAGTTTAGAGAAATATATTTTCAAGTTTCTATGAAATAATGAAACCTTTTGAATTCTATTTATAATAGATTTTTGAATTATTAAAGTGAATTATTAAAGTATGAATTATTAAAGTGAATTATTAAAGTATGAATTATTAAAGTGAATTATTAAAGTGAATTATTAAAGTTAAAGTAAAGTAAAAGTAAAGTAAAAGTAAAGTAAATGTAAAGTTAAAGTATAGTAAAAGTATAAAACTATGTACGTATAATACGCGTATAAATATATTTAATATTAATTTAAATCGTTATATCATAAAACATTTTAGAAAAGTAGAATTATATATATTCATAATAGGTTTCAAGTTTTTAAATTACAGTCTGTTGGTGAAGCATGGGATAAAGTTCAAAGGTTTAATAAACATATGAAATCATCTTAATGAAAAATGTCGAGTTACTTAACTTGTCGATATCCAACATCCAATTTATTTACACTCCACGTTTTTACTTATAGATCACTTTACCATTTTCCGAATATTGTCAAAAAGAATAGATTTCTTAAATCACAGTGGACCTCATAACATTGGCCCGTAATCATATCATAATGTATCTGATAATTCAATCATTTGATATTATCTCTTAATTCTGTCAATAAATATATCGAAACAAATACGTTCATGTAAAGTATCATATATCTAATACTTTATTAATGTTTTCAGTTAATATTATATATTATATATACATATCTATATACACATAATTGTTCGTGAATCGTCGAACACGATCAAAGGGTAATTGATTACATGAATGTAGTTCCAAACTTTTTGAGATTCAACATTACAAATTCTGCTTATCGTGTCGGAAACATATAAAGGTTAGGTTTAAATTTGGTCAGAAATTTCCGGGTCGTCACAGTACCTACTCGTTAAAGAAATTTCGTCCCGAAATTTGATCGAGGTCGTCATGGCTAACCATAAAAATGTTTTCATGACGGATATGTGTTGATAGATAGGATTTTATTACCATAGAGTAATATGGATAAAATGATCCGATTACTAGAAGCGTATGAGTGAAGCTATCACAAAATAGTGGAATGAGAAAAATAAGTTTCGTCATAATTTTTGACGTAGTCATGGTTGAATTCCGGAATTCAAGGGATTCAAAAAAAATCTTGGAAATCTATAAGATCTGTTTCTTCGAGATTTAAGAAAACTAGGATCTCTTTAATTAAATGCGATGATCTGTCCCGATTACTACGTCTGATATTTCCCTTATATATTTACCTTTTTCATTCCATTAGTTTTTACCACTTCTATACTCAATTCCAATTTCAAAAGATTGCTAAAATGCTTAATCCAGTTCTAATCCTTGTCCTTATCCTTACTATCGCAACAATCATTCTCCTTTTCTAACTTCCACCGGAGGAATCCTTCTTCTACTTCGCCCTTGGGGTTATAGTGTTTTTAATTCTCCCGTATCTTTATGTTTCGATAAACATTGATATACACGATTTGTAATTTATGTGTTGTTATTAGACTTTATATTATCCCTTATATTTCGGAGTTTCATACTTTTGTTGTCTCTTCCCGGCTTTAAGTCAAGCGAATAATGGTCCAGAATTAATAGGTATGAAGTTTTGGATGAACATAGTTAATGTTCTTAGAAGGAAATCGTAATGGTACGATCTTGATTTGACAAATTACCAGAATATCTAGAAAGATAGAACTATCAAGAAGATATGTTCTTAATATGTTTGGAGATTTGGTAGAATGTAAGAGTCGTGTAAATGGCACATGATGATGGTATGTTCTGTGAATCATCACGTTCCATTAGAAACTCAGCATGAATTACTGTAATATAATCACGTTGATCAAGTGTCATTATATTATACTAGCTCATGCTTCAGTTCCCAACACTATTTCAAAACATTCATATTTGAATTTTTTTTCCAGAATTTAGAAACCAACATAGTTTCTTTTATGTTGCAGATATTATGGAGAGATAAATGATCTCAGATAAGAATAGTTGTGAAAATATCTCCAGAAATATGGAGAATATGTTTAATGAGAGATACGAAGATATCTTATAATATTTAAGATAAGATGATGATGAAGAATAAGGTCCGCAAAGGTTTAGAGTCAGGAGCAAGGTATTCGTTAATGACTTTGTCAGAAATAGAATCATTAAGATTCTTTAAATACAGACTTTGGTCCTTGTATTTGTCCTTTTTCTCCTTCACGGTCTGCTCAATCCATTGTTCAGTACCAACTCTTCTCTTTTTCTGGGCTTTACCAACACATTATTCTTTGTCATCAAACTTTTGACTGTTAACGTCATTTACAGTTTCTGCTGCTTCATTAGCATTTCGAGAACTAATTCACAGTTTGAGATGTTTTTCAGAAACTTCACATTCGAAGTGTGTAAGTTTAGGAGATAGACGTTATATGTATATATAACTATTGAAGTAGAAACGCTGCGAGATTTCAAAATACTGATTGCTGATTTTCAGTAATTGGTATGGCAATTCTTGTTGCAAGATGCGGATGAGTAAGAGATGGAGTTTCAATGAATAAGTATAGTGACTTTTCGGAGAGGTTTAAGTCGAAGGTTAATGAAGTTGTTGATAAGTTTACTGCTAATGTGATGAGATATGAAAGGTTTCCCAGTAACGATGGTGAAAGGGCAGCGTATCTATCGAAGTTATAATAAAATTAGTTTTACTGAAAAGTCGAAGTTGACTTGTTGGAGCTGTGACAAAACTGGCTACTTTGAAAAGAATCGTAAGGTGGTTTTTACTAATAAATGCTAAAGAATTCAACGCGGGTACGTGTTAAACTATGACTTTGGGTTCGAGAGTTTTTCAGGTACAAGACTTCGGGTAATGTGTGATTTTATCATCATATCGATTGTTCCTTATTTGAAGTGTCTTCCAAAATTTCGAAGCGTTTTAAATGCAGCTTGTCATTGTCAATATCCAAAGGATAAATTCGTCATAAATCTCGATTGATTCTTTTATCCTTTTGAGTGTTACAATTAAAAGTGATGTTCTACCACAGTTTTGAAGTCAAAGTATAGCTTTGAAAAAAATGTAAGGATCTAAGAGTGATGGTTTTGCTTATATCTCGAGTTGCATTCTGAGATTTCAAAAATCAGAATAGGTGATTGAATTTGAATGAGTATGGTTGTTTTGATTTCTTATAAAAGAAGGTATACTGTTGTGAAAATAGGGAGTATAGTTGATGATTTACTGAATTAGAATCGAAGAATGTAATATATTAATTGTGCATTTATATATCTCTCGGGTATTACCTACCCGTTAAAAAAAATGTCACAAATAATATTTTGAACAAGAATTTTTCATTACAGTCTTTATGAAAATATATGTATGTATATTTTCTTCAGATGTAATACAGATTTAATGAGTTAATATCATATTAAGCTCATTTGATTTTTGGCTTGGATTAGTAAAGAATAATCTCTAAAACATTAGAGATTACATAATCTTCGCGGAGTATTTCGCTAATGTAATCTATACTTCAATATGTATTCTTATAGATATTTCCATAGTGAATTATGCTGATGCTCAAAGAACTCTTGCTAACTTCACAAGATACGAATGTTGTTTTCCAGTAAGTTTCGAGTACATTGAAGATGAAAGTGTAAAATCAAACATGTTATTGAATGAGACACTTGGTTTATTATGAAACCGGATTCATTTAATTGAATCAAAGATTGTAGTTACGATGGTTAGGTTGTTAAGAAGGATGTACATCATAGCATATTAGTAATATGAATATAACTGAGTAGTATCTACCCTTTTTCAATTCATATTCAATAGCTTAGTACGAAAGATTTTTAAAGTTTCAACATTCATATATATAAAATATATATATATAATTTCTTCAGAAGAATGAGTTAATACTTCATAACTTGTTGATACAAAATACTCGTTGTTGATCAATGATGACGTCCATGGCGATTCTTGAACTGACAGAACTTGTGATGTTATAGGTGCTGCTAGTGCTGATGATGCTGACAGTACTGACGGTGATGGTGGTGCTGACGATATTGTTGATGCTGATGATACTGCCGGTAACTGCTGGTGATGCTGCTGAAGCTTGTGGTATTGAGGCTTGCGATGTGGATGTTACTGGCGGTATTGGTTATGCTGCTGATGGTGTTTGTAATCCTTGCACCATGTGTTCCAAAGCCACTACTCGGGCGCGAAGTTCATTAATTTCTGCTAGTACACCGGTATGATTGGCGGTTGGAACGAGAGGATGAATAAGATTCGCAATATGGGATAGTATATAATCATGACGAGATACTCTAGCAATGAGTGAGAAAATGGTGTCTCGAACAGGTTCGCCGGTAAGTGTTTCAGGTTCATCGCCAAGAGGGCAATGTGGTGGATGGAAGGGATCACCTTCTTCTTGTCTCCAATGGTTGAGTTGACTACGGACCCATCCCCAATTCATCCAAAATAGATGATGGGAAATTGGTTGATCCATTCCGGTGATGCTACTTTCGAAGCTCAGGTAGATATCCATATCGGAATAGCTGTCGGAATCTGAGGAATTCGAACTGGTTAAGGGATCCATCTCGTAGGATCAGGGAAAGAAATTTTGGTATGAAATAGATTGTAGAATTTAGATTTGGTATTCTTCAATTACATAATTTGCATATGTATATATAATACCAAAATTCCGTAAATTACGGAGAATCTTTGAAAAGATGTCAGTCAAAGTTCACAGTAATAGATGTGCTAAGATAAGAATCCATCTATACACTATTATGCAATAAATGTAAAAAAACGCGTCTAGACTTAAGATGATAAGAAGGTAATTTCCTAAGGATGATAAGTAGATGATTTCCGACTAGAATTGATAAGCAAACATTTTGACATGCAGACACGGTCGAAGTCCAGACTCACTAATGCATCATAACAACTATCAGTTAGACACACTAATGCAAGACCTGGTTCGCTAAGACCACCGCTCTGATACCAACTAAAAGTTGGGGACGCATCCCACTCAGTGCCTTCTCAGCTAACCGCCTGTGACCACTGAGCGTACCTCAGACACTGATTTTACGGCCCGCCTCTCGTCAGTACAGCCAACCCTAATAGGGACCGCGAGGAGTAAGAGCCAATGCTTCGTCACAGGTAACACTGTGAGAACCTCCTCTACGATTAACCCGCTAATAAACGGCATTAAACCAGCTCTGATACCAACTGAAAGGACCCGTTCATATACATTATAAACGATTCACAATAGTTGATTACATCGCGAGGTATTTGACCTCTATATGATACGTTTTACAAACATTGCATTCGTTTTTAAAAGACAAACTTTCTTTACATCTAAAATTGACGGCATGCATACCATTTCATATTACATCCAACTATAATTGACTTAATATTAATCTTGATGAACTCAACGACTCGAATGCAACGTCTTTCAAAGTATGTCATGAATGACTCCAAGTAATATCCTTAAAATGAGCTAATGCACAGCGGAAGATTTCTTTAATACCTGAGAATAAACATGCTTTAAAGTGTCAACCAAAAGGTTGGTGAGTTTATTAGTTTATCATAATCAATCATTTTTGTAATAGTAATAGACCACAAGATTTCATATACATAAACGTTTTAATAAAAATATTCTAAGTGGTTGAGCACTTGGTAACCATACTTAACATTTAATCCACGTCGCATATTCCCTTTATTACGAAATCTCACTACACTGTACCAAGTGTAGTCACTGAAACGAAGTACTGTGCAACCGTTGAATACTGGTCGTCCAGTCCAGTTGGGGTTGTCAGGCCCGATAGATCTATCAACAGGATTCGCGTTTACAATACCGCATGTAAATGGTAGTTACCAAGCTATTAGGGAAAAATATGCAAAGTGGTACAACTCAACGTAGAATATGTTTTTAGTACTTGTGTCTATTTCGTAAAACAGTTATAAAACAGTGCATGTATTCCCAGCCCAAAAATATATATAAAAGGGGAGTAATGAAACTCACAATACTGTATTTCGTAGCAATTATGTATATGACGGCACTGAACAAGTGCAGGGTTTGTCTCGGATTCACGAACCTGTATTAAGTATATACATTTATATATTGGTCAATATATGTCTAACAATTTAGGTCAAGTCGTAGTGTATCACAATCCTAATGCTCGAGACCGACATGTAAAAGTCAACAAAAGTCAAATTGACCCAAAATGACTTCCAAAATCTATACATGTTTATTATATAACTTATATATAGTCATTTTATATATTTAAATATATTTATCAGATCTTATTATACTAAATAATACAAGTCATTTATTAATAAATAAAAATTTATATTTAAATTCATATATAATAAAAATATACTTTTATATATCTCAAGTAATAAAATTTATAAAATTCACTTAATATCATAAAAATATATTGGTATGTATTATTAATGTAATTATATTACGTGTGGTAAAAATATCTTTGTACGCATATTTATTTGATAAAATAATATTGATAATAATAATAATGATAAAAATAATAAAATGATAATTCAAGAAAAATATTAATTTTTAGTAATAAAGATAATTTTAGTAATAACATCAACTGATACCAATTATAATAATCGTTTTAATAATAATATTAAAATTAATAATAATTCATTTGACCATATCTTTTAATCCGTTCATCGAACCCACACGATTTCTAAATGAAAAGTTATTAATTTTTCTTTAGCTTTTCAACGACATGCATGTCATATACCTTATCTCAGTAGCATATGTATCAAATTCGTGATTTATCATAAACTATTTAACGATGAAACTAAGCATACAAACATGCATAATCATATATACTCGAGCACTAGTCAGGGATACACTATTAATATATAAAAGATAAGATATGAATGCTCACGTATCAATATTGTGATTCAATATTGCAGAAAAGTACGTAGACGCAACGAAAATGATAAACGTTAGGTTGACCTCACGAGCAATACCCTCGAACAATGCTCCTAACCTCCATAACTATAACCCATAATTTCCTTAGCTCTATCCCGTTTGAAAATTTATTTTGAAATCGTCTGAATATAACTCCGTCGTAGTATTTTATGTATACTAATAATATCTTGAAATAATACTAAGTAAATATATATATGTAATTCGATTGAGAGAGTTTAGAGAAATATATTTTCAAGTTTCTATGAAATAATGAAACCTATTGAATTCTATTTATAATAGATTTTTGAATTATTAAAGTGAATTATTAAAGTATGAATTATTAAAGTGAATTATTAAAGTGAATTATTAAAGTATAAATTATTAAAGTGAATTATTAAAGTATGAATTATTAAAGTAAATTATTAAAGTGAATTATTAAAGTATGAATTATTAAAGTGAATTATTAAAGTGAATTATTAAAGTAAAAGTAAAGTAAAAGTAAAGTAAATGTAAAGTTAAAGTATAGTAAAAGTATAAAACTATATACGTATAATACGCGTATAAATATATTTAATATTAATTTAAATCGTTATATCATAAAACATTTTAGAAAAGTAGAATTATATATATTCATAATAGGTTTCAAGCTTTTAAATTACAGTCTGTTGGTGAAGCATGGGTTAAAGTCCAAAGGTTTAATAAACGTATGAAATCATCTTAATGAAAAATGTCGAGTTACTTAACTTGTCGATATCCAACATCTAAGTTATTTACACCCCACGTTTTTACTTATAGATCACTTTACCATTTTTCGAATATTGTCAAAAAGAATAGATTTCTTAAATCACAGTGGACCTCATAACATTGGCCCGTAATCATATCATAATGTATCTGATAATTCAATCATTTGATATTATCTCTTAATTCTGTCGATAAATATATCGAAACAAATACGTTCATGTAAAGTATCATATATCTAATACTTTGTTAATGTTTTCAGTTAATATTATATATTATATATACATATCTATATACACATAATTGTTCGTGAATCGTCGAACACGGTCAAAGGGTAATTGATTACATGAATGTATTTCCAAACTTTTTGAGATTCAACATTACAAATTCTGCTTATCGTGTCGGAAACATATAAAGGTTAGGTTTAAATTTGGTCGGAAATTTTCGAGTCGTCACAGTAATACCCGAGAGATATATAAATTCACAATAAATATGTTACATTCTTCGAATCTGATTCCACAATCATCAATTATACTCCCTACTTTCACAACAATATACATTCTTTTATAAAAATCAAAACAACCATACTCACTCAAAATTTAATTACATATTCTGATTTTGAAATCTCAGAATTCAACTCAAGATATGATCAAAATCATCACTCTTAGATCCTTACATCTTTCACAAGCTATACTTTGACTTCAAAACTGTGTTAGAACATCATATGTATATTAACGATTACAATTTGTGTTCAAACCCTTCGAAATTCCTGAAGACACTTCAAATAATGAACAATCGAGATGATGATCCAACCACATATTAACCACAGTCTTGCACCTGAAAAGCTCTCGAAACCAGAGTTATAATTTAACACGTATCCGTGTCAGACCCTTTGGCATTTATTAGCAAAAATAACTTTGCGATTCCTTTTCAAATTAGTCAGTTTTTTCACAACTCCAGCAAGTCAACTTCGACTTTTCAGTTGAAACAGTCTTTTTATAACCTTGATTTAGACGTTGCCCTTTCGTCATCGTTACCGGAGGACCTTTATTATCTCACCACATTAGCAATAAACTTACTAACAACTTCACTAATCTTTGACTTTCTGAAAAATCATTATATTTATCGAAACCCCATCATTTACTCATCCGCATCTTGTAACAAGAATTGTCATGCCAATTACTGGGAATCAGCAATCTATATTTTGAAATCTTATAGCATGTCTACGCCAACAGTTATAGGTGTATATATAACGTCCATATCCTAGACTTATATACTTCGAATGTGAAGTTTCTAAAAAACACCCAAAACTACGAACTAGTTCTCCAAAGTTTAGAAAATGCTGATGAAGCAGCAAAAACTGTAAACGACCTTAGCAGTCAAAAGTTTGATGATAAAGAATAGTGTGTTGGAAAAGCTCAGAAAAAGAGAAGGTTTGGAACTGAAAAATGAATTAAGCAAACCATGAAGGAGGCTGTGGACAAATCACAAAGACTAAACCTGCCTTCAAAGAATCCAAATGATTCAATGTCTGCTAAAGTTATTATTGAATACCCTGCTCCTGACTCTAAACCCTTGCAGACAATATTCTTCATTATCCTCTAATATTTGAAATTCTAAGATATCATCATATCTTTCATTATAAATATCCTCCATATTTCTGAAGATATTTCCATAAGTATTGATATTCGAAATTATTTACCTCTCCGCGCTATCTATAAAGAAACTATTTTAGTTTCTAAATTCTGAAACCTTCAAGTTTAAAAATATGAATGCTTTTGAAGTAGTGTTGGGAACTGAAGTATGAGTTAGTATAATATAATGACACTTGATCAACGTGATTATATTATAGTAAGTCATGCTGAGTTTCTAAATGGAACGTGATGATTCACAGATCATAACGTCATCATGTTCCATGTTACACGATTCTTGTATTCTACTTAACCTCTAAACATATTAAGAAAATATTTTTCTTGATGATTCGGTCTTTTCCGAGGTATTCTGGTAATTTGACAAATCAAAATGGTGCCATTACAAGTTCTTTCTTAGAACATTAACTATGTTCATTCCAAAATTCATATCTACAAATTCTGGACCATTACATGCGTTGCTTAATGGCAAGAACAGAAAATAAAAGAATAAAGCTCCGAAATAGAAATTGGAGTATAAATCACAGCAAATAGGAGAGAGCATTAACCGTGGATGACAATGATTATTGAAGATAGAAGCAGAGACTTTGAAATATAAGGGAAGATATAAAGCCTAACAACAACTCAGAAATTACAAACCATATATATCGATGCATATAGCAATATAAAGACACGGGAGAACTAAAAACACTATAAAACCAAGAGTATAGTAGAAGTAAATAGATTCTTCTGGCGGTAGATGAAAAAGAAGAATGACAGATATGAAAGTGAGGAATATATCAAGAAGCAGAACTGGATGAAGCATATTGATTAATATTTTAAAGTATGAATTAAGGAGAAAGAATAGAAGTTGTGAGTTTTAAGGAAACGAAGGGGGTGGATTTATAGTAAATATCTGACAGAGCAATCAAAACGGATGATCGCATTAAAAGCGGATCCTAACTTCCTTAATTATCGAAGAACCAAATCTTATTATGAAGATTTTCTCTAAATTCCTTAAACTCCGAAAATCAATCCTATCTACGTCAAAAGATATGACGAATCTATACCTACTCACTTCACTCTTTTGTGATAGCTTCACTTGTACTCTTCACTTAATCAAATTATTTTATCCATATTACTTGTTGATGATAAAACTCTAATTCTCAGCTCGTATGCGTCATGAAAACATACCTATTGTCAGCCATGACCATCCCGAAATTTCTTTAACGGGTAGGTACTGTGACAACCCGAAAATTTCTGAACAAATTTAAACATGATCTTTATATGTTTTCGACACGATAAGCAAAGTCTGTAATGTTGAAATCTCAAAAAAAAACTTTGAACTGTGTTCATGTAATCAATTACCATTAGATTGTGCTCGATGATTCACAAACATTTATGTGTATATAGATACGTATATATAATATAGTTATATTAATTAAAAACGTTAACAAAGTATTAAATGTATAATACTTTACATAAACGTATTTGTTTCAATATATGTTTAATATATTTATCGACGGAATTAAAAGATAATATCAAATGATTGAATTATCAGATACATTGTTATATGATTACGGGTCTATGTTATGAGGTCCACTGTGATTTAAAAAATCTATTCTTTTTGACAACATTCAGAAAATGGTAAAGTGATTTATAAGGAAGAACAAATGTGTCAATTAATGGAAACTAGACAAGGGTTAGTGGAAATTCCTGTTTAATTTCCAATTCATGTTTTATAATATTTTTCTCGTGACCTTGATAAGATAACTATATTAACTTTCATTTTATTTAATATGAAAGTAAGAACGTGGAGTGTAAATAAATTAGATGTTGGATATCGACAAGTTAAGTAACTCTACATTTTTCATTAAGATAATTTCATACGTTTATTTAACCTTTGGACTTTATCCCATGCTTCACTAACAGACTGTAATTTAAAAACTTGAAACCTATTATGAATATATATAATTCTACTTTTCTAAAACGTTTTATGATATAACAATTTCCATTATTTTAACCTTTTAACAAAATGATTCTTAAATATATTTAGTTTTGGAAAATAAAGTTATCATATTTATTTGATTTAGTTTCAAACGTACAAAAACGTTTTCAGTTTAAAAAAACTTTATTATTAAAACGTATATAACTTTTATAAATATCTAGAACCACTTTTGACAACTCATTACTTAACCAGTATGATAAAGATAACGATATTTATATTTTATTTTATTAAATATATATAATGATTTAAATTAATATTAATTAATATTATATATATTTATACGCGTATTATACGTACATAGTTTTATACTTTTACTATACTTTAACTTTACCTTAACTTTACTTTTACTTTACTTTAACTTTAATAATTCATTTTAATAATTCATACTTTAATAATTCACTTTAATAATTCATACTTTAATAATTCACTTTAATAATTCATAATTTAATAATTCACTTTAATAATTCAAAAAACTATTATAAATAGAATTCAACAGGTCTCATTATTTCATAGAAACTTAAAAATATATTTCTCTAAACTCTCTCAATCGATTTACATATATATATTTACTCAATATTATTTCACGATATTATTAGTATACATAAAATACTACGACGGAGTTATGTTCAGGCGATTTCAAAATAAGTTTTGAAATAGGATAGAACTAAGGAAATTATGGGTTATAGCTATGAAGGTTATGGGTATTGTTCGAGGGTATTGCTCGTGAGGTCAACCTAACGTTTATCATTTTCGTTGCGTCTACGTACTTTCTTGCAATATTGAATCACAATATAGATACGTGAGCATTCATATCTTATCTTTTATATATTAATAGTGTATCCCTGACTAGTGCTCGAGTATTTATGATTATGCATGTTTGTATGCTTAGTTTCGTCATTAAATAGTTTATGATAAATCATGAATTTAATACATATGCTACTGAGATAAGGTATATGATATGCATGTCATTGGAAAGCTGGCGAAAAATTAATAACTTTTCATTTAGAAAGCGTATGGTTTCGATGAACGGATTAAAAGATATCGTCAACTGAATTATCATTAATTTTAGTATTATTATTAAAAATGATTATTATTATTACTATCGTCGTTATTATTATTATCTAATTATTATTATTATTATTATTATTATTATTATTATTATTATTATTATTATTATTATTATTATTATTATTATTATTAGTATTATTATAATACTTATTAGTATCATTATCATTAAAACTAATGTTATTATCATCTAATATTATGATTACTATTATTATCATTATTATGAATACGATATAAAAGAGGACTAAAAGCTATTAAACAAGTCGATTAGGAAATAATGAGTATAAGTATCATGATTCAGTTAAAATATTGTTAAAATTATGGTTTAGATAAAAATATCATTTTCATTATTTATTATCATTATTAGTAATATTATTACAAAAGATTATTATTTGATATCAAAATTATTATTATAATTAGTAAATATCGATATTATTATTATTATTATTATTATTATTATTATTATTATTATTATTATTATTATTATTATTATTATTAAAATAATTAATATTATTATTATTATAAAATAATACAACTTTTGGTTCATTATCATTATTATCAATATTATATTATTTAATCAAATAAATACTTGATGCAAATATATATTTATGATACATATCACTACATTTTTATCATTAAAAAGATATTATGTGAACATTGTACAAATTATAATACTTACTATATAAAAATATATTAATATAAATTTTTATCATTAATACATTATAATAAATGATGAATTAAAATATTGTAAGATACTGATTTAAATAAAAATATAATTTTTATTATTTTTATCATTATTATTAGTATTAAAAGTATCATTAATATTAAAAGGGGGATGATTCTAACACACTCTTTTTTTATCCTCACTCACCTATTTTAACCTTTTACTCTTCTAATAATACTCCATTTCTTTAAATTGGTGTGTGAGGATCAAAAAAGTGTGTGTGAGAATCATCCCCCATATTAAAACTATCATTCTATTAAAATTATCATTTTTAATAAAAATATCATTGTTATTATAAGATATCATTTTTAGTATCATTTTAGTATTATTATTATTAAAAATAATCATTTTGAATAAAAGTATTATTTTTATATAAAATAGTATTATTATTAGAATTAATATTAAAAAAAAGTATCGTTATTTTTAAAATTATCATGATTAGAATTATCACTTTATTATAATTAATATCATCATTAGTAAATAAATATTGTTATTATTATTAGTATAATAATAATAATTATTATTATTATCACAAAATAATACAACTTTTACTCATTATTATTATCATCAATATTATTTTATCAACTAAATATGTGATACAATTACATTAATAATATATACCACTATATTTTTATGATATTGAGTGAACTGTATAAATTTTATTACTTGAGATATATAAAAGTATATTTTTATCATATATAAATTTTAATATAAATTTTTATTTATTAATAAATGACTTGTATTATATAATTTAATAAAATCTAATAAATATATTTAAATATATAAGACGACTATATTTAAGTTATATAATAAATATGTATAGATTTTAGAAGTCATTTTGGGTAAAGTTGACTTTTGTTGACTTTTGCATATCGGTTTCGAGCATTAGGATTGTGATACACTACGACTTGACATAAATTGTTAGACAGATATTGACCAACATATAAATATATATACTAATATAGGTTCGTGAATCCGAGACCAACCTTGCACTTGTTCAATGCCGTCATATGTATTTTTACTACGAAATACAGTATTGTGAGTTTCATTTTCTCCCTTTTTAAATGCTTTTGCAATATATATTTTTGGGACTGAGAATACATGCGCTTTTATAAATGATTGACAAAATAGACACAAGTAATCGAAACTACATTCTATGGTTGAATTGTTATACCGGATATCGCCCTTGTTGAACTTGGTAGCCTAAGAATTGGTGTTTATTATAATTGCCACCAATTGACGCGAATCCTAAAGGTAGATCTATGGGCTTTGACACGCCCCAGTCAGAGAATTTGAACTGCTTTAGTACTTCGATATTTATATATGGGGATATTCTAGATGCATTTTGTTAATGTCGGTTACCAGGTGTTCAATCCATATGAATGAAATTTTAAACACTTGCGAGTGTATGATTATTGAATAAATGAAATCTTGTGGTCTATTAAAATTATAGAAATGATGGATTAAGATAAACTAATGAACTCACCAACCATTTGGTTGACACTTGAAAGCATGTTTATTCTCAGGTTTGAAAGAAATCTTCCGCTGTGCATTTGCTCATTTTAGAGATATTACTTGGAGTCATTCATGGCATATTTCAAAAGAAGTCGTTGAGTTCAATAGAGATCATTATTAATTAAATGACGGATTAGGTCATTTATAGGTTAGATATTATGAAATGGTATGCATGCCTGTTAACTTTCGATGTAATGAAAGGTTGTCTTTTAAAAACGAATGCAATGTTTGTAAAATGTATCATATAGAGGTCAAATACCTTGCGATGTAATCATATGTTATTGTATTCGTCCTTATGGATTGGGACGGGTCGTCTCAATATACACTCCAATGATCAGCTCTTAGCAGCCCATGTGAGTCACCTAACCATGTGGAAACCATCATTTGGCAACTAGCATGAATGCTTACACAAAATTACAAACTAATGTGACCTTATATGGAGTACCTACATCACTTTTTCAATTATCACCATAAACACTTTCATTTTTCAATTTTTATGCATCAAACTAAACTCTCTCAAGTGTTCTTCCATTGTTCTAAGTGTTCTTCATCATCTTCATCAAAATCTAGCTCAATCTAGTTCATAAATCCATACATAAACCAAGTTACAAAACAACTACTCAAGAACACACCAACAACACTTCCAAGTTTGCTAGCTTACTTTCAATCTTGCAAATCCATTTCAAGTGATCATCCAATCTCAAGAAATCTTTCTTATTTACAGTAAGATATCTTTCTAATTCAAGGTAATACTCATACTCAAACTTTGATTCAATTTCTATAACTATAACAATCTTACTTCGAGGGGAAATCTTACTTGAACTTGTTTTTGTGTCATGATTTTGCTTCAAGAACTTTCAAGCCATCCAAGGATCCTTTGAAGCTAGATCTATATTTCTCATTTCTAGTAGGTTTATCCACAAAACTTGAGGTAGTAATGATGTTCATAACATCATTCGAATCATATATATAAAACTATCTTATTCGAAGGTTTAAATTTGTAATCACTAGAACATAGTTTAGTTAATTCTAAACTTGTTCGCAAACAAAAGTTAATCCTTCTAACTTGACTTTTAAAATTAACTATACACATGTTCTATATCTATATGATATGTTAACTTAATGATTTAAAACCTGAAAACACGAAAACCACCGTAAAACCGGATATACGCCGTCGTAGTAACACCGCGGGCTGTTTTGGGTTAGTTAATTAAAAACTACGATAACCTTTGATTTAAAAGTTGTTCTTCTGGGAAAATGATTTTTCTTATGAACATGAAACTATATCCAAAAATCATGGTTAAACTCAAAGTGGAAGTATGTTTTTCAAAGTGGTCATCAAGACGTCGTTCTTTCGACTGAAATGACTACCTCTTATAATATTGAATTGTAACCTATATTTCTGACTATAAACTTATACTTTTTTTGTTTAGATTCATAAACTTAAGTTCAATATGAAACCATAGCAACTTGAATCACTCAAAACGGATTTAAAACGAAGAAGTTATGAGTAAAACAAGATTGGATAATTTTGCTTGTTGTAGCTACGTGAAAATTGGTAACAAATCTATATTAATCATATCCTAGCTAACTTATATTATATAATACATATATCCTAATATATTATGTAATCTTGGGATACCATAGACACTTATACAAATGTTTTGACATATCATATCGAACCATGTATATATATTATTTGGAACAACCATAGGCACTCTATATGCAGTAATGTTTGAGTTAGCTATACAGGGTTGAGGTTGATTCCAAAAATATATATACTTTGAATTGTGATCTAGCCTGAGACATGTATACACTGGGTCGTGGATTGATTCAAGATTATATATATCGATTTAGTTCTGTACATCTAACTGTGGACAACTAGTTGTAGGTTCCTAACGAGGATAACTGACTTAAAAAACTCAAATCATTAAAACGTAATAAAAATATTGTAAATATATTTTGAACATATGTACATATTTGTTATAGGTTCGTGAATCGACCAGTGGCCAAGTCTTACTTCCCGACGAAGTAAAAATATGTGAAAGTGAGTTATAGTCCCACTTTTAAAATCTTAATTTTTGTGATGAGAATACATGCAGTTTTATAAATGTTTTACGAAATAGACACAAGTAATTGAAACTACATTATAAGGGTGAATGATCGAAGCCGAATATGCCCCTTTTGCTTGGTAGCCTAAGAATTAGTAAACCGATCTACTAATTGACGTGAATCCTAAAGATAGATCTATTGGGCCTAACGAACCCCATCCAAAGTACCGGATGCTTTAGTACTTCGAATTCATTTGTTATCATGTCCGATAGATTTCCCAGAATGATAGGGGATATTTTTATATGCATCTTGTTAATGTCGGTTACCAGGTGTTCACCATATGAATGATTTTTATCTCTATGTATGGGATGTAAATTGAAATATGAAATCTTGTGGTCTATTATTACGATTTGATAAATATATAGGTTAAAACTATAACTCACCAACATTTTTGTTGACGTTTAAAGCATGTTTATTCTTAGGTGATTATTAAGAGCTTCCGCTGTTGCATGCTAAAATATGGACAAGATTCGGTGTCAGCATGATTGTATAATATTGTTTAAAACTGCATTCGAGATTTACTTTGTTGTAACATATTAATATTGTAAACCAATATGTATTGGTAGTGTGTAAGTGTTATATTTTTAGATTATCATTTCTTGATAATCTATGTGGTGTCTTTTTAACCTTGTCGATAAAATAAAGGTTATGGTTTGTTTTAAAAACGAATGCAGTCTTTGAAAAATGTCTCATGTAGAGGTCAAAACCTCGCAAAGAGATCAATTAATATGAAACGTTTATAATCGATATGAATTGGACATTTCAGTTGGTATCCAAGCCAGGTTCTTAGAGAACCATAAAATTTGCATTAGTGTGTCTTATCGAGTTTGTTATGATGCATTAGTGAGTCTGGACTTCGACCGTGTTTTCTTTAAAAATGATTGCTTAATATTTTTTGGTGGAAACTACAAATTGTAACATGTAAATATTATGTGATATATTAATCTCTAAACGTGTTTGATATTGTGTGATATATGTCTACCTCTAGTACAAATCCCATCGACTCACCTAATAATAATGAAGAGTCGAATATATTTTGGGAAGATTCACAAATTCCCGAAGAGGAACCGGAAGAGGAGGAACCGAAAGAAGAGGAACCGGAAGAGGAGGAACCGGAAGAAGAGAAACTGGAAGAAGAAGAGATTCAGGAGGAAGAAATATTGATACCTACAGTAAATCGATTAAATAAAAGAAAATCCTCAACCAACGGACCAAAGTTAATAATGGTCAATGGTGTTTCCACCGAGGAAGCAAAATATTGGGAAGATTACCAATTTTCTGATGAATCGGATCCCGAGGAGGATTCTGATGATGTTATAGAAATTACCTCGACCCAATTTAATAAAGCAAAAGAAAATAATAAGGGAAAAAGTGTAAAAATAGAGAATCCTGATTCCAACCCCGATGAACTTTATATGTATCGGCAACATCCATATTTCCTAAATTGTAACAATAACCCGGGAACCTCTAAACCACCAGGTTTTTCTAAACCATTATGGAAAACGACAGCTCGTATTAGGGGAGCACCATATATCCCTAGGAAATTAGCAAAACGAACCAAGTCCGAAGAAGAAGAAACGAGTGAGTCGGATTAAAGAGTTGTAATCATGTTGTGTAATATATTTAATATAGTGTGCTTGTGCTTTTATGATAAATGTAAAAATTTCTTGTATTGTTTGTTAATTATCTTTTATGAATCTAACCCTCGTCTATTTATACAGTATAAAAACATAAAATGGACGTTAAGGATAAACGACCAAATATTTTAGAAGACCTACCAGGGGATATGATTGATGAAATCTTATCTAGAGTCTGTCAGAATTCATCGACACAATTAGTTATGGCGAAATTAACTTGTCAAACATTTGAAAGACTTTCCAGAAATGCCTTAGTTTATAAAAGGCTTTCCTTTGATAGGTGGGGTATATCACATTGGGAAGACCGTAAGTTACGCCGTATTTTCTTTAAAGCGTTAAATGCGGGGAACCCAAATGCAATTTTACGCTACGGGTTAAGAACCTATTTTGACTCAACATATCCTAACATAGGATTTCGTGAATTAGAAAGAGCTTCTAACATGCAACATAAAGAAGCATGTTATGCTTACGAGTTAGTGATGTTCGCTTCTCACCAAAGTGAGAAAAAGAACATCAGATTACAACTATTAAATGAAACATTCCCACAAGTGACGGACTCAGTAGTTGGGGTGAGAAACAAGGTTTTTAGATTATTACGAGGCTGTTGGGCATTACGTAACCCTCGTCCTTTTGACGACATTACAACATGTTGTCTAGCCAACGGTCATAACGGTTACTTCCCACAAGACCAAGGATGGGAAGTCGTCTTAGTAAAACCAGAATGCATGACTTGTTTCTGGACTTATGAATTGCGTGTTTTTATTGCCTTTGCTGAACAACTTGCGTATTAACTAGATTTATCTTCAAAACTGTCTTGTATCAAAGTGTGCTATATTTCATGTTATATGTAATATAGCGGAATTGTAAGTTTTAAGAATATTTGAATGTGATATATATTATTATAATCAGTTTTTCATATGGAATTGTAGTAGTTGAATTGTATATTAGCTACTAAGTATGAACTTAACGGGTAGGTAGTACCCTAATTTAAACTTATAAAATGCTAATATGAAAAAAAAGCTTTTATAAATGAGTTCATATTATGCTACAAAAAACTATTGACTACTCTTAATATTCTATATGATTAACTCGATTCAGTTGGCAATTTTGAAGGAAATGGCACCGACTACTCGACACACCATGAATATGAGTGAAGAAGAATTTCGTACCTTTCTTGCTGCAAACATAGCCGCAGTACAGGCTGCACTACATACCAACAATAACTCTGAATCTCGCAATGCAGCTAACAGCGCAAGAAATTGTGTAAGATGCTCCTACAAAGAATTCACTGCCTGCAAACCTTTGGAATTTGATGGAACCGAAGGACCAATTGGATTGAAACGGTGGACTGAGAAGGTCGAATCAGTGTTTACCATAAGTAAGTGTACTGAAGAGGACAAAGTTAAGTACGCTACGCATACCTTCACAGGTACTACGTTAACGTGGTGGAACACCTATCTGGAACAGGTAGGACAAAATGCTGCTTACGCACTACCGTGGTCAGCATTCAAGCAATTGATGAACGAGCAATACCGTCCTAGAAATGAGGTCAATAAGCTCAAGGTAGAGCTTAGAGAGTTACGAACATAAGGGTTCGACATTACCACGTATGAACGACGATTCACAGAGTTGTGCCTATTGTGTCCAGGAGCGTTCGAAGATGAAGAAGAGAAGATTGACGCATTTGTAAATGGGTTACCAGTAAGGATTCAAGAAGATGTGAGTTCACACGAGCCCGCTTCCATACAAAAGGCAAGTCGAATGGCTCATAAACTCATAAATCAGACTGATGGAAGAATTAAAGAGCAGGTAGCCAAAGAAGCCAACACGAAACAACTCAAGAGGAAGTGGGAGGAAAACGGTGACAAGAGTAACCACTACAACAATAATAACAATTACAACCACAATCGTAACAACTATCCCAACAATAGCAACAACAATCGCAACAATAACCGCAATCCTAACAATAACTATAAAAAATGCCCCAACAACAACAACCGTTTCAATAACAATAACAATCCCAACAACAACCTCAATAACAACAACGGCAACAAAAACCAAAATCAGCCATGTCATAGGTGTGAAGAAAATCACCCGGGGTTTTGCACGACATTTTGCACCAGGTGTAAAAGAAATGGTCATAGCGTAACAAAGTGTGAGGTCTACGGACCAAGGTTTAACAGAACTAAAGGAACAAATAGTGTCGGAATAAGTAATGCCGGAATGAATAGTGTCGGAGCAAGTAATACCAATGCTGTTTGTTATAAATGTGGAAAACCGGGCCACATTATTAAAAATTTCCCGAATCAGGGGAATACTAATGGGCAGGGTCATGGAAGAGTTTTCAATATTAATGCGGCAGAAGCACATGAAGACCCGGAGCTTGTTACGGGTACGTTTCTTATTGACGATAAATCTGCTTATGTTTTATTTGATTCGGGAGCGGATAGAAGCTATATGAGTAGAGATTTTTGTGCTAAATTAAATTGCCCAATGACGCCTTTGGATAATAAAGTTTTACTTGAATTAGCAAACGGTAAATTAATTTCAGCAGATAATATATATCGGGATAGAGAAATTAAACTGGGGGATGAAACGTTTAAGATTGATTTAATACCAGTCGAGTTAGGGAGTTTTGATGTAATAATTGGCATGGACTGGCTGAAAAAGGTGAGAGCAGAGGTCATTTGTTACAAAAATGCGATTCGCAATTAGGCGTGAAAAAGGAAAACCTTTAATGGTGTACGGAGAAAAGAACAACGCGAAATTAAATCTTATTAGTAGTTTGAAGGCTCAAAAACTAATAAGAAAAAGTTGTTACATCATTCTAGCACACATCGGGGAAGTTAAAAATGAAGAAAAGAACATCAGTGATGTTCCCGTCGCAAAAGAATTTCCCGATGTATTTCTGAAAGAATTACCGGGATTACCCCCACATCGATCCGTTGAATTTCAAATAGACCTTGTATCAGGAGCTGCACCAATAGCCCGTGCTCCATACAGACTTGCACCCAGCGAAATGAAAGAATTACAAAGTCAGTTACAGGAACTTTTAGAGCGTAGTTTCATTCGACCAAGTACATCACCATGGGGAGCTCCTGTTCTGTTTGTCAAGAAGAAAGATGGCACATTCAGGTTGTGTATCAACTACCGAGAGTTGAACAAACTTACCATCAAGAACCGTTACCCATTACCGAGAATCGACCACTTATTTGATCAACTACAAGGCTCGTCGGTTTATTCAAAGATCGATTTACGTTCTGGATATCACCAAATGCGGGTGAAGTGGGATGACATTCCGAAGACTGCTTTTAGGACGCGTTACGGTCATTAAGAGTTTATGGTTATGCCTTTTGGATTGACTAACGCACCAGCTGTGTTCATGGACGTCATGAACCGAGTGTATGGGCCATATCTTGACAAGTTTGTCATTGTTTTCATCGATGACATACTTATTTACTCGAAGAATGATCAAGAGCACGAAGAACATTTGAGAAAAGTGCTAGATTTGCTGTGAAAAGAAAAACTGTACGCTAAGTTTTCAAAGTGTGCATTTTGGTTGGAAGAAGTTCAATTCCTCGGTCACATAGTGAACAAAGAAGGTATTCAGGTGGATCCAGCAAAGATTGAAAGCATTGAAAAGTGGGAAACCCCGAAAACTCCGAAACACATACGCCAATTTTTAGGGCTGGCTGGTTATTACAGGAGATTCATCCAAGATTTTTCCAAAATAGCAAAACCCTTGACTGCATTAACGCATAAAGGGAAGAAATTTGAATGGAAGGATGAACAAGAGAAAGCGTTTCAATTGTTAAAGAAAAAGTTAACTACGACACCTATATTGTCATTACCTGAAGGGAATGATGATTTTGTGATATATTGTGATGCCTCAAAGCAAGGTCTCGGTTGTGTATTAATGCAACGAACGAAGGTAATTGCTTATGCGTCTAGATAATTGAAGATTCATGAGCAGAATTATACGACGCATGATTTAGAATTAGGCGCGTTTGTTTTTGCATTAAAGACTTGGAGGCACTACTTATACGGGGTCAAAAGTATTATATATACCGACCACAAAAGTCTTCAACACATATTTAATCAGAAACAACTGAACATGAGGCAGCGCAGGTGGATTGAATTGTTGAATGATTACGACTTTGAGTTCGTTACCACCCGGGGAAGGCAAATGTGGTAGCCGACGCCTTGAGCAGAAAAGATAGAGAACTCATTCGAGTAAAAGCTATGAATATAATGATTCACATTAACCTTACTACTCAAATAAAGGAGGCGCAACAAGGAGTTTTAAAAGAGGGAAATTTAAAGGATGAAATACCCAAAGGATCGGAGAAGCATCTTAATATTCAGGAAGACGGAACCTGGTATAGGGCTGAAAGAATTTGGGTACCAAAATTTGAAGATATGAGAGAAATGGTACTTAGAAAAGCTCATAAAACCAGATACTGAATACATCCTGGAGCAGGGAAGATGTACAAGGATCTCAAGAAATATTTTTGGTGGCCGGGTATGAAAGCCGATGTTGCTAAATACGTAGGAGAATGTTTGACGTGTTCTAAGGTCAAAGCTGAGCATCAGAAACCATCAGTTCTACTTCAACAACCCAAAATCCTGGAATGGAAATGGAAAAACATTACCATGGATTTCATCACTAAATTGCCAAGGACTGCAAGTGGTTTTGATACTATTTGGGTAATAGTTGATCGTCTCACCAAATCAGCACATTTCCTGCCAATAAGAGAAGATGACAAGATGGAGAAGTTAGCAAGACTGTATTTGAAGGAAGTCGTCTCCAGACATGGAATACCAATCTCTATTATCTCTGATAGGGATGGCAGATTTATTTCAAGATTCTGGCAGACATTACAGCAAGCATTAGGAACTCTTCTAGACATAAGTACTGCCTATCATCCACAAACTGATGGGCAGAGCAAAAGAACGATACAAACGCTTGAAGACATGCTATGAGCATGTGTTATTGATTTCGAAAACAGTTGGGATCGACACCTACCGTTAGCAGAATTTTCCTACAACAACAGCTACCATTCAAGCATTGAGATGGTGCCGTTTGAAGCACTTTATGGTAGAAAGTGCAGGTCTCCGATTTGTTGGAGTGAAGTGGGGGATAGACAGATTACGGGTTCGGAGATAATACAAGAAACTACCGAGAAGATCATCCAAATTCAACAACGGTTGAAAACCGCCCAAAGTCGATAAAAGAGCTATGCTGATATTAAAAGAAAAGATATAGAATTTGAAATTGGAGAGATGGTCATGCTTAAAGTTGCACCTTGGAAAGGCGTTGTTCGATTTGGTAAACGAGGGAAATTAAATCCAAGGTATATTGGACCATTCAAGATTATTGATCGTGTCGGACCAGTAGCTTACCGACTTGAGTTACCTCAACAACTTGTGGCTGTACATAACACTTTCCACGTCTCGAATTTGAAGAAATGTTTTGCTAAAGAAGATCTCACTATTCCGTTAGATGAAATCCAAATCAACGAAAAACTTTAAATCATCGAAGAACCCGTCGAAATAATGGATCGTGAGGTTAAAAGACTTAAGCAAAACAAGATACCAATTGTTAAGGTTTGATGGAATGCTCGTAGAGGACCCGAGTTCACCTGGGAACGATAAGATCAGATGAAGAAGAAATACCCGCACTTATTTCCAGAAGATACGTCAGCACTTCCAACTGCTTAAAATTTCGGGACGAAATTTATTTAACGGGTAGGTACTGTAGTGACCCGAACTTTTCCATGTTTATATATATTAAATGAAATTGATATTTACATGATTTAAGTGTTTCCAACATGTTAAGCAATCAAACTTGTTAAGACTTGATTAATTGAAATAGGTTTCATATAGACAATTGACCACCCAAGTTGACCAGCGATTTGAAAGGACCCGTCCTAATCCATCAGGACGAATACATTACATTTGGTTACATCGCGAGGTACTTGACCTCTATATGATACATTTTACAAACATTGCATTCATTTTTAAAAGACAAACTTTCATTTCATCGAAAGTTGACAGCATGCATACCATTTCATAATATATCCAACTATAATTGACTTAATAATAATCTTGATGAACTCAACGACTCGAATGCAACGTCTTTTGAAATATATCATGAATGACTCCAAGTAATATCTCTAAAATGAGCAAATGCACAGCGGAAGATTTCTTTCGTACCTGAGAATAAACATGCTTTCAAGTGTCAACCAAAAGGTTGGTGAATTCATTAGTTTATCATAATCATTCATTTTCATCATTTTAATAGACCACAAGAATTTCATTTCCAGTTCTCATAATATACGCCCCATGCATAGAGACAAAAATCATTCATATGGTGAACACCTGGTAACCGACATTAACAAGATGCATATAAGAATATCCCCTATCATTCCTGGAAATCCTTCAGACATGATAAAAATGAATTCAAAGTACTAAAACATCCGGTACTTTGGATGGGGTTCGTTAGGCCCAATATATCTATCTTTAGGATTCTCGTCAATTAGTATATCGGTTTACTAATTCTTAGGTTACCAAGCAAAAGGGGCATATTCGGCTTCGATCATTCACCCATATAATGTAGTTTCAATTACTTGTGTCTATTTCGTAAAACATTTATAAAAATTGCGCATGTATTCTCAGCCCAAAAATATAAAGGGTAAAAAGGCAAATGAAACTCACACTACTGTATTTTGTAGTAAAAATACATATGACGTCATTCAACAAGTGTAAGGTTGGCCTTGGATTCACGAACCTATATCATTCGTATATATATATATATATATATATATATATATATATATATATATATATATATATATTAAAACATATAATAGAAATCTCATAATTTTGTTTATTAACACATATAGTTTATATATTTTTGTAGTTTTATAGAATTCCATTTAAATCATATACTTAGATTATATCTTAATTTATATATCATATATATTTAATTTGTTTATATATTCAAAATGATTAATATTTATATAGTTATATTAATATGTCTATATCTGAAAAGTATCTAATTTGTTGTATATAAGTTTTTATATAAGAATTGTTAATATGTTTTTATATATAGTTTTATGGCTTATTAATATAATTGTAGTATATGTATTAAGTATGTCTTATGTACCAAATATTTATTTGATAAAATTGTTAGTTTTGATAATCATACTAAAATGGTAAAAATTATGTTTTTAGTAATACTTATAATAATAATAATAATAATAATAATAATAATAATAATAATAATAATAATAATAATAATAATAATAATAATAATAATAATAATAATAATGGTTATAATATTTATACTTATGTTAACAATACTAATTATAATACTTATGATAATTATAAGACTAGTAATGATAATAATTCTATTAATCATATATGATACATGTATTAATCTTTAACTAAAATAATAATAACTTTTATTATTTTCATAATAGTAATAGTAAAAATAATAATAATTATCATAATAATGATAACAATAATAATAATAATAATAATAATAATAATAATAATAATAATAATAATAATACTTAAATGATATTTATAATATTATTAGTATTACTTATAAATATAAATATGATATTAGTAATCATAATATTTACAATACTAACATTAACAATAATAGCAATAATTGTAATAATAATGATAATAATAATAGTAATAATACTAATAATAATAATAATAATAATAATAATAATAATAATAATAATAATAATGATAATAATAATAATAATAATAATAATAATAATAATAATAATAATAATAATAATAATAATAATAATAATAATAATAATAATAATAATAATAATAATAATAATAATAATAATAATAATAATAATAATAAGAATGATTACTACCTTAAAGGCTCAAAAAGATAATAAATCGCCAAAGCCGGGACTCGAACCCACGACCTCTCGTTCACACAAACACCCTCTAACCATTACTCCATTTTAGTTTTTCTGAAATAATCTCTACTCTAAAACTATATAACCGTTTCTGTGTTCCTTCCTTTTCTTCTCCATAATCGACCAAAGAACCCAACTGTTGTAACAATTATTTATATGTTTTGATTTAGACATTGATATAGAAATACATATACAATTTGTATTTGTGATTGAGTAATTTAATTAGAACAACAAGTCAAAGAAAAAAAAATAAAATAAATAAAAATATAAAAAAAACGAACTGTACAGAAAAGAAGAACACGTCCTTTGACTCAATTTCAATTTCGAAATTTAAATGTGTTTTAGCCAAAGTTTAAAACATGAAAAAGATGATAAATCATCCCTACAAACTTTCTCCATTATTAATTTAACTGGAAACACCATATTGAACTCGAATTTAATGGAAGAACAATGTTTGACTTTTTAAAATTAAAACTTTGACTTCAAAATTGAGATTCGTTACTAAAAAGTGAGACTTGAAACTTTCCAGATCGTTTAAGTAAAAGATTCCTAACAAAATGGCATTTTTACATTTTGAAGTTTATTTCAAATTCGAGCTTTTTAATAAATGGAGTAAAAACAGAGCAGTTACCTATTGTTCTTCCCTTTTCTGATTTAATTCGATTAATAGGAGCTATTAAGAGTGTTTGAGTTTGATATTTGATAATGTAATATCATTAGGTACCAATTACAACTGGTGTTGGTCGTTTTATGGCATAATTGAAGTCGACAGGGAATTAATCAGGTACGAAAAAGAGAAAAATAATAATAATAAAACTGATAAAGACACCCAACTGAATTTGGATTCATTCTGTGATTGAATCTTAGATTGGTACTATCTTAGGGACAACAAATCAAATAATCTGCATCTTGAAAATGATGGACAACAGAATACGTTTCCTGTATTTAGGTTTATATAAATTGAATCTGATTTAATTAACTTGCGTATGAATCTGTAACTATATATGTATATGTATATGATTAGGATCTGTATAAATATATATGTATATACATGTATTAATAATAATATTAGTACTAATAATAAATATATAAATAATAATAATAATTCCATTTATAAAAATGATAAAAATATCAGCAATTCTAATAATTAATAATAATAAAAAATAATAGTAATACAATAATATTAATAATAATTTATTAATAAGAATAACAAATAAATAATAATAATACTGATAATAATGATTCTTAATGATAATATTCATAGTAATATTAACAATAACATTGACAACGATATTAATATAATACTAATACCATTATTAATATTAATAAAATACTAATAACATTAATAATAATAATGTCTAATAATAATAGTTGTACTAATAATAATAATTATAAAAATCATATATCTATATGTATATATATATATATATATTCATTTTTAATTACAACTTAATTATTTTATAACTTAATTCACATATTAAATTTTAATGTTTAATTTTATATTTTAAAGTTTCAATTTATTATATATATAATTATATATATATATACATATTTTATTAATAACAATTGTTCGTGAATCGTCGGGATTAGTCAAAAGGTAATTGATTACATGAACATAGTTTCAAAATTTTTCGAGATTCAACATTACATATTTTGCTTATCGTGTCGAAATCATATAAAGATTAAGTTTAAATTTGGTCGAAAATTCCCGGGTCGTCACAGTACCTACCCGTTAAAGAAATTTTGTCCCGAAATTTGAGTGGAGTTAATGTCTAATAATAATAGTTGTACTAATAATAATAATTATAAAAATCATATATCTATATGTATATATATATATATATTCATTTTTAATTACAACTTAATTATTTTATAACTTAATTCACATATTAAATTTTAATGTTTAATTTTATATTTTAAAGTTTCAATTTATTATATATATAATTATATATATATATATATATATATATATATATATATATATATATATATATATACATATTTTATTAATAACAATTGTTCGTGAATCGTCGGGATTAGTCAAATATATATATATATATATATATATATATATATATATATATATATATATATATATATATATATATATATATAATTATATATATAATTATATATATAATAAATTGAAACTTTAAAATATAAAATTAAACATTAAAATTTAATATGTGAATTAAGTTATAAAATAATTAAGTTGTAATTAAAAATGAATATATATATATATATATATATATATACATATAGATATATGATTTTTATAATTATTATTATTAGTACAACTATTATTATTAGACATTATTATTATTAATGTTATTAGTATTTTATTAATATTAATAATGGTATTAGTATTATATTAATATCATTGATAATAATGATTCTTAATGATAATATTCATAGTAATATTAACAATAACATTGACAATGATATTAATATAATACTAATACCATTATTAATATTAATAAAATACTAATAACATTAATAATAATAATGTCTAATAATAATAGTTGTACTAATAATAATAATTATAAAAATCATATATCTATATGTATATATATATATATATTCATTTTTAATTACAACTTAATTATTTTATAACTTAATTCACATATTAAATTTTAATGTTTAATTTTATATTTTAAAGTTTCAATTTATTATATATATAATTATATATATATATATATATATATATATATATATATATATATATATATATATATATATATATATATATATACATATTTTATTAATAACAATTGTTCGTGAATCGTCGGGATTAGTCAAAAGGTAATTGATTACATGAACATAGTTTCAAAATTTTTCGAGATTCAACATTACATATTTTGCTTATCGTGTCGAAACCATATAAAGATTAAGTTTAAATTTGGTCGAAAATTCCCGGGTCGTCACAGTACCTACCCGTTAAAGAAATTTTGTCCCGAAATTTGAGTGGAGTTGGCATAGTTAACAATAAGTATGCTTTTATGACACATACGAGCTAAAACTTAGAGTTTTATCATCATTAAGTAATATAGATAAAACGATTTGATTATATGAAACGTAAGAGTGAAGTTGTCACAAAAGATTGAGATAGAGTTTTAACTTCTGACGTAGTCATCGTGGATTTCGAATTCAAGGGTTTTAAAGAAAATCCTCGAAATCTAAAAGATTTGATTCTTCGGCGAGTAAGGAAATTAAGATCTCTATAATTAAATACTGTGATCTGCCTCGATTGCTCTGTCTGATATTCTCATTATAAATAATACTTTTTCCGTTCCATTAATTTCACCATTCCTATACTTTCTTTCTTAGTTCATACATCCAAAAGATTGTGAAAAAGCTTAATCCCGTTCTAATCCTTGATATTGTCCTAATTATCATTTCTGTCATCCTTCTTTTCAATCTCCCATCAGAAAAAAAATCTGTTTACTTCTATTATTACCTTAGGGTGATACTATTCTTAATTCTACCGTGTCTTTATATTGCTATTTGTACTAATATCTACAGTTTGTAACCTCCGTGTTGTTATTGGGCTTTATATTTTCTCTTATATGTTGGAGCTCTTTGCCTTTTTATTCTCTACTCGACCTCTAGTAAAGCGAGTAATGGCCCAGAATTCGTAAGTATGGAGTTTCGAATGAACTTAGTGTTCTAAACAAGAAAGAACGTAATAGCACGATTTGATTTGTCAAATTACCAGAATCACTGAGAATAGAACTATCAAGAATATACTTTCTTGATATGTTCAGAAGTTAAGAAGAATGAAAGAGTTATGAAACATGGCACATGATGATGTTATGATCTGTGAATCATCACGTTCCATTAGAAACTCAGCATGACTTACTGTAATATAATCACGTTGTGTCATTATATTATACTAATTCATGCATCAATTTCTTTACATTTCTCCAGAATTCATTCATAAATTACACTTAGATTTTACAGAAGTTTCCAATATAATGAAACACAGGAAGCACGAAGAGGTATATAATTTTGAACGATAATATTTATGAAAATATCCTCAGAAATATCGAAGATATTTATGATGATATTTTGGAATTTCTAAGTTTGAAGGTTGATGACGAAAAATTTTCCGCAAGATTTTAACATGACTTCGGAGCAAGTTATTCTCTAAAGATTTCAACGGATCCAGAATTACTTGGATTCTTTGAATATATGGTATGGTCCTTGTATTTTTCCTTGGTCTCCTTCGTAGTTAACTCAATCCGTTTTCCAGTTCCAACTTTTTTGAGCTTTTCCAACATACTATTCTTTATCATCAAACTTCTGATGATTAAGGTCGTTTACGGTTGTCTACGGTTTCTGCTGCTTCATTCAGCTTTTTCAACATTTAGAGTATTGATTTGTAGACTGAGTGCTTTTCAGAATTTCAGAATGAAAGATCATAATTCTAAGAGATAAGTGTTATACATATAACTGTTGATGTAGATATACTGTGAGTTTTCAAAGTATTGATTGCTGATTCCCGGTAATTGGTATGGCAGTTCTCGTTACATGATGCGGAATAATATATGATAGGGTTTCAATGAATAAATATAATGGTTATTCGGAGAGTCTTAAGTCGATGAGTAATGAAGTTACAGGTAAGTTTACTACTAATGTAGTGGAATATAAACGATTCTCTGGTAACGATGATGAAGGGCAAACTTATATATCAAAGTTATAATAGAGTTTATTCGAATGAAAAAGTCGAAATTGATTTGCTGAAGCTGTGACAAAATTGGCTACTTTGGAGAGGGGTTGTAAAGTTATTTTCGGTAATAACAATGCCAAGGGAGTTAACACAGATAAATGTTAAACGTTTACTCAGATTTCGAGTGTTTTTAGGTGCATAACTATATGCATAAATCTTTCTTTCCGTAGGTGAAGTGCGGTTGATTCGTCCTATCGATTGAGATATTTTCAAGAATCATGAAATGTTTGAACACTGATTGTAATCGTTAAGATACAAATGAGGTTTAAAATGAGATCATGTGGCAAACTTGAAAAAAATGTTTAGTTTCATATGTTATTATCAATATTTTAATTCATTTTAATTGTCCAATGTTATTAGTCCACAGTTGATAGTCCACAATTAACAGTCCAATAATTCATATATAGCTTAATATATAATATTCGAATTAATTAGTACGTATCGTGACCCGTGTACATGTCTCAGACTCGATCACAACTCAAATTATATATATTATTATAGAATCAACCTCAACCCTATATAGCTAACTCGATCATTACTGCATATAGAGTGTCTATGGTTATTCCAAATAATATATATAGATGCATCGATATGATATGTCAAAACCTTGTATACGTGTCCCGATATTTATAGTGCGTAAAATAATAACAGAAATTAAATGACGATAAATAAAATTGCGAGAATATAAATCGCGATAATTAAATTGCAATAAATAAAATGTAATCAGTTAGCTAGGAACAGTTAGCTAAGAATAGTTAGCATGGATTCTTAACAAAAAATCTTTTTTTTCCTTCATAGTTAATTTGTTTGTTTCTAACAAATTTTATTTTGTCCAATGTTTTCTTCATTATGCGACTTGTTGGATTCTGATAGGTCAAAATCCAAATATAAAATTAATAAAAATGGTTATTCTGCGGTGAACGGATTCGTATCTTTGTAGATATAAATAGGATAGTAAATGAATGTTGAATCAGATTTGAAGAATGTACAGCGTAACTTATTAATGTGAAATTTAAATATTCCTCTGGTATTACCTACCCGTTAAAATATTTTCACCATTAACAGTTTGTACAAAAGAATTTTTAGTTACAATCCTTATGAAAATATACTTTCATATATATATTTTCTTCAGATGTAATATAGATTTAATGAGTTAATATGATATTAATCTCATTTGGTTTACTGTTAGAACAAGAATATATAATCTCTAAAACATTAGAGATTACATAATTGCCATGTCGAACGAAGATAAATGATGTAGAACGTCATGTAGAACGATGATTATACTCGAGGTACAGAATGAGATGTTGAGGCATGTGATGTTGAAACTTGGGTTGTTGATGGTACTATTGGTGCCAGTGATGTTGTTGAAGCTGGTAAGTTTTGCACCATGTTTTCTAAATTGATTACTTGAGCGCGAAGCTCGTTGACTTCTTCCATTATTCCGGGATGATTGTCGGTCAAAACGAACGGATGAATAAGGTTTAGAATTTTTTATAGAATATAATCATAATGAGATACTCTAAAAATGAGAGAGAAAATGGTGTCTCAAAAAGGTTCGCCGGTAAGTAATTCAGGTTCATCGTCAAGAGGACAATATGGCAGATGAAAGGGATCGCTTTTACTTGTCTCCAATGATTAAGTAGACTTCGAACTCATCCCCAATTCATCCAGAATTGAAGATGACTAGTTGGTTGATCCATTTCGTTTACACTGCTTTCGCAGCTTAGGTGAATATCCATGTCGGAATAGCTGTCGAAATAACTATCGGAATAGCTATCAAAATCTGAGGGACTCGAACTGGTTGAGGGATTCATCTCGTACGATCAGATGAAGGATTTTCGATAAGAAATAGATTATAGGATGTAGATTAGTACCCTGCAATACATAATTTACATATGCATATATAATACTAAAATCCCATAAGTTACGGAGGAATTTACGGAAGCTGTCAGGCAAAGGTAACAATAACAGATACGCTAAGATATGAATTTTGTCTATACACTATTCATGCAATGAATGCAGTAAGATGTGTCTAGACTAGGAATGATAAGCAGGTAATTTTCTAAGGATAATAAGTAGATGATTTTCGACATGAATGATAAGCAACACTTTTGAAATACAGACACGGTCGAAGTCCAGACTCACTAATGCATCTAAACAACTATCAGTTAGACACACTAATGCAAGACTTGGTTCGCTAAGACCACCGATCTGATACCAACTGAAAGGACCCGTCCTAATCCATCAGGACGAATACATTACATTTGGTTAAATCGCGAGGTACTTGACCTCTATATGATACATTTTACAAACATTGCATTCGTTTTTAAAAGACAAACTTTCATTTCATCGAAAGTTGACGGCATGCATACCATTTCATAATATATCCAACTATAATTGACTTAATAATAATCTTGATGAACTCAACGACTCGAATGCAACGTCTTTTGAAATATGTCATTAATGACTCCAAGTAATATCTCTAAAATGAGTAAATGCACAGCAGAAGATTTCTTTCGTACCTGAGAATAAACATGCTTTCAAGTGTCAACCAAAAGGTTGGTGAGTTCATTAGTTTATCATAATCATTCATTTTCATCATTTTAATAGACCACAAGAATTTCATTTCCAGTTCTCATAATATACGTCCCATGCATAGAGACAAAAATCATTCATATGGTGAACACCTGGTAACCGACATTAACAAGATGCATATAAGAATATCCCCTATCATTCCGGGAAATCCTTCGAACATGATAAAAATGAATTCAAAGTACTAAAGCATTCGGTACTTTGGATGGGGTTCGTTAGGCCCAATAGATCTATCTTTAGGATTCGCATCAATTAGTAGACCGGTTTACTAATTCTTAGGTTACCAAGCAAAAGGGGCATATTCGGCTTCGATCATTCACCCATATAATGTAGTTTCAATTACTTGTGTCTATTTCGTAAAACATTTATAAAAATTGCGCATGTATTCTCAGCCTAAAAATATAAAGAGTAAAAAGGGAAATGAAACTCACACTACTGAATTTTGTAGTAAAAATACATATGACGTCATTGAACAAGTGTAAGGTTGACCTTGGATTCACGAACCTATATCATTCGTATATATATATATATATATATATATATATATATATATATATATATATATATATATATATATATATATATATATATATATATATATATATATATATTAAAACATATAATACAAATCTCATAATTTCGTTTATTAACACATATGGTTTATATATTTTTGTAGTTTTATAGAATTCCATTTAAATCATATACTTATATTATATCTTAATTTATATGTCATATATATTTAATTTGTTTATACATTCAAAATGATTAATATTTATATAGTTATATTAATATGTCTATATTTGAAAAGTATCTAATTTGTTGTATATAAGTTTTTATATAAGAATTGTTAATATGTTTTTATATATAGTTTTATGGCTTATTAATATAATTGTAGTATATGTATTAAGTATGTCTTATGTACCAAATATTTATTTGGTAAAATTGTTAGTTTTGATAATAATACTTAAATTGTAAAACTTATGTTTTTAGTAATACTTATAATAATAATAATAATAATACTAATAATAATAATAATAATAATAATAATAATAATAATAATAATAATAATAATAATAAAAATGGTTATAATATTTATACTTATGTTAACAATACTAATTATAATACTTATGATAATTATAATACTAGCAATGATAATAATTCTATTAATCATATATGATACATGTATTAATCTTTAACTAAAATAATAATAACTTTTATTATTTTCATAATAGTAATAGTAATAGTAAAAATAATAATAATTATCATAATAATGATAATAATAATAATAATAATAATAATAATAATAATAATAATAATAATAATAATAATAATAATAATAATAATAATAATAATAATAATAATACTTAAATGATATTTATAATATTATTAGTATTACTTATAAGTATAGATATTAGTAATCATAATATTTACAATACTAACATTAACAATAATAGTAATAATTGTAATAATAATAATGATAATAATAATAATAATAATAGTAATAATAATAATAATAATAATAATAATAATAATAATAATAATAATAATAATAATAATAATAATAATAATAATAATAATAATAATAATAATAATAATAATAATAATAATAATAATAATAATAATAATGATTACTACCTTAAAGGCTCAAAAAGATAATAAATCGCCAAAGCCGGGACTCGAACCCACGACCTCTCGTTCACACAAACACCCTCTAACCATTACTCCGTTTTAGTTTTTCTGAAATAATCTCTACTCTAAAACTATATAACCGTTTCTGTGTTCCTTCCTTTTCTTCTCCATAATCGACCAAAGAACCCAACTGTTGTAACAATTATTTATATGTTTTGATTTAGACATTGATATAGAAATACATATACAATTTGTATTTGTGATTGAGTAATTTAATTAGAACAACAAGTCAAAGAAAAAAAAAGAAAAAAAAAATAAAAACGAACTGTACAGAAAAGAAGAACACGCCCTTTGACTCAATGTCAATTTCGAAATTTAAATGTGTTTTAGCCAAAGTTTAAAACATGAAAAAGATGATAAATCATCCCTAGAAACTTTCTCCATTAATAATTTAACTGGAAACACCATATTGAACTCGAATTTAATGGAAGAACGATGTTTGACTTTTTAAAATCAAAACTTTGACTTCAAAATTGAGATTCGTTACTAAAAAGTGAGACTTGAAACTTTCCAGATCGTTTAAGTAAAAGATTCCTAACAAAATGGCATTATTACATTTTGAAGTTTATTTCAAATTCGAGCTTTTTAATAAATGGAGTAAAAACAGAGCAGTTACCTATTGTTCTTCCCTTTTCTGATTTAATTCGATTAACTAGGATCTATTAAGAGTGTTTGAGTTTGATATTTGATAATGTAATATCATTAGGTACCAATTACAACTGGTGTTGGTCGTTTTATGGCATAATTGAAGTCGACAGGGAATTAATCAGGTACGAAAAAGAGAAAAAAATAATAATAAAACTGATAAAGACACCCAACTGAATTTGGATTCATTCTGTGATTGAATTTTGGATTGGAACTATCTTAGGGACAACAAATCAAATAATCTGCAGCTTAAAAACGATGGACAACAGAATACGTTTCCTGTATTTAGGTTTATATAAATTGAATCTGATTTAATTAACTTGCGTATGAATCCGTAACTATATATGTATATGTATCTGATTAGGATCTGTATAAATATATATGTATATACATGTATTAATAATAATATTATTACTAATAATAAATATATAAATAATAATAATAATTCCATTTATAAAAATGATAAAAATATCAGCAATTCTAATAATTAATAATATTAAAAATAGTAGTAATACAATAATATTAATAATAATTTATTAATAAGAATAACAAATAAATAATAATAATATTGATAATAATGATTCTTAATGATAATATTCATAGTAATATTAACAATAACATTGACAATGATATTAATATAATACTAATACCATTATTAATATTAATAAAATACTAATAACATTAATAATAATAATGTCTAATAATAATAGTTGTAATAATAATAATAATTATAAAAATCATATATCTATATGTATATATATATATATATATATATATTCATTTTTAATTACAACTTAATTATTTTATAACTTAATTCACATATTAAATTTTAATGTTTAATTTTATATTTTAAAGTTTCAATTTATTATATATATAATAACATATATATATATATATATATATATATATATATATATATATATATATATATATATATATATTATTAATAACAATTGTTCGTGAATCGTCGGGATTAGTTAAAAGGTAACTGATTACATGAACATAGTTTCAAAATTTTTCGAGATTCAACATTACATATTTTGCTTATCGTGTCGAAACCATATAAAGATTAAGTTTAAATTTGGTCGAAAATTCCCGGGTCCTCACACGATTCACGAACGTTAAAACTTGTAAAAACTATATGATGACATATATATGGTTATATATATTGTTAACATGATATTATGATAAGTAAGTATCTCATTAGTTATTTTAACAATGAGTTATATACATAAAAATGAGACTATTGAATTAAGAAACTGGAAAACGATATATATAACGATTATCGTTATAACAACGTCTTATTAAATACATATGAATTATATTAAGATATTGATACACAATATTTAAACATGATAAATGATATTTAAACATATCATTAAGTGTATTAACAATGAACTACATATGTAAAAACAAGACTACTAACTTAAGGATTTCGAAACTAGACATATATGTAACGATTATCGTTGTAACGACATTTAAATCTATATATATCATATTAAGATATATTAATACATCATAATATCATGATAATGTAATAATTAACATCTCATTAGATTTAATAAGCAATGGGTTAACAACATTTAACAAGATCGTTAACTTAAAGGTTTCAAAACAACACTTACATGTAAGGACTAACGATGACTTAACGACTCAGTTAAAATGTATGTACTTGTAGTGTTTTAATATATATTCATACACTTTTGAAAGACTTCAAGACACTTATCAAAATACTTCTACTTAACAAAAATGCTTACAATTACATCCTCGTTCATTTTCATCAACAATTCTACTCGTATGCACCCGTATTCGTACTGGTACAATACCCAGCTTCTAAATGTATGTACTATTGGTATATATACTCCAATTATCAGCTCTTAGCAGCCCATGTGAGTCACCTAACCATGTGGGAACCATCATTTGGCAACTAGCATGAATGATTACAAAAAATTACAAACTAATGTGACCTTATATGGAGTACCTACATCACTTTTTCAATCATCAACATAAACACTTTCATTTTTTAATTTTTATGCATCAAACTAGACTCTCTCAAGTGTTCTTCCATTTTTCTAAGTGTTCTTCATCATCTTCATCAAAATCTAGCTCAATCTAGTTCATAAATCCATACATAAACCAAGTTACAAAACAACTACTCAAGAACACACCAATAACACTTCCAAGTTTGCTAGCTTACTTTTAATCTTGCAAATCCATTTCAAGTGATCATCCAAACTCAAGAAATCTTTCTTATTTACAGTAAGATATATTTCTAATTCAAGGTAATACTCATACTCAAACTTTGGTTCAATTTCTTTAACTATAACAATCTTATTTCAAGTGGAAATCTTACTTGAACTTGTTTTTATGTCATGATTTTGCTTCAAGAACTTTCAAGCCATCCAAGGATCATTTGAAGCTAGATCTATTTTTCTCATTTCCAGTAGGTTTATCCACAAAAAGTGAGGTACTAATGATGTTCATAACATCATTCGAATCATATATATAAAACTATCTTATTCGAAGGTTTAAATTTGTAATCACTAGAACATAGTTTAGTTAATTCTAAACTTGTTCGCAAACAAAAGTTAATCCTTCTAACTTGACTTTTAAAATCAACTAGACACATGCTCTATATCTATATGATATACTAACTTAATGATTTAAAACCTGAAAACACAAAAAACACCGTAAAACCGGATATACGCCGTCGTAGTAACACCGCGGGCTGTTTTGGGTTAGTTAATTAAAAACTATGATAAACTTTGATTTAAAATTTTTTCTTCTGGGAAAATGATTTTTCTTATGAACATGAAACTATATCCAAAAATCATGGTTAAACTCAAAGTGGAAGTATGTTTTTCAAAGTGGTCATCAAGACGTCGTTCTTTCGACTGAAATGACTACCTCTTATAATATTGAATTGCAACCTATATTTCTGACTATAAACATATACTTTTTCTGTTTAAATTCATAAACTTAAGTTCAATATGAAACCATAGCAACTTGAATCATTCAAAACGGATTTAAAACGAAGAAGTTATGGGTAAAACAAAATTGGATAATTTTGCTTGTTGTAGCTACGTGAAAATTGGTAACAAATCTATATTAATCATATCCTAGCTAACTTATATTGTATAATACATATATTCTAATATATTATGTAATCTTGGGATACTATAGACATGTATACAAATGTTTTGACATATCATATCGACCCATGTATATATATTATTTGGAACAACCATAGACACTCTATATGCAGTAATGCTTGAGTTAGCTACACAGGGTTGAGGATGATTCCAAAAATATATATACTTTGAATTGTGATCTAGCCTGAGACGTGTATACACTGGGTCGTGGATTGATTCATGATAATATATATCGATTTATTTCTGTACATCTAACTGTAGACAACAAGTTGTAGGTTACTAACGAGGACATCTGACTTAATAAACTCAAATAATTAAAACGTTATAAAAATGTTGTAAATATACATTGAACATACTTTGATATATATGTACATATTTGTTATAGGCTCGCGAATCGACCAGTGTCCAAGTCTTACTTCTCGACGAAGTAAAAATCTGTGAAAGTGAGTTATAGTCCCACTTTTAAAATCTAATATTTTTGGGATGAGAATACATGCAGTTTTATAAATGTTTTACGAAATAGACACAAGTAATTAAAACTACATTACACTGGTAGCCTAAGAATTAGTAAACTGATCTACTAATTGACGCGGATCCTAAAGATAGATCTATTGGGCCTAATGAACCCCATCCAAAGTACCGGATGCTTTAGTACTTCGAATTCGTTTGTTATCATGTCTTATAGATTTCCCAGAATAATAGGGGATATTCTTATATGCATCTTGTTAATGTCGGTTACTAGGTGTTCACCATATGAATGATTTTTATCTCTATGTATGGGATGTATATTGAAATATGAAATCTTGTGGTCTATTATTACGATTTGATAAATATATAGGTTAAACCTATAACTCACCAACATTTTTGTTGACGTTTAAAGCATGTTTATTCTCAGGTGATTATTAAGAGCTTCCGCTGTTGCATGCTAAAATATGGACAAGATTCGGTGTCAGCATGATTGTATAATATTGTTTAAAACTGTATTCGAGATTTACTTTGTTGTAACATATTAATATTGTAAACCAATATGTATTGGTAGTGTGTAAGTGTGATATTTTTAGATTATCATTTCTTGATAATCTAGGTGGTGTCTTTTTAACCTTTTCGATAAAATAAAAGTTATGGTTTATTTTAAAAACGAATGCAGTGTTTGAAAAACGTCTCATGTAGAGGTCAAAACCTCGCAAAGAGATCAATTAATATGAAACGTTTATAATCGATATGAACGGGAAATTTCAATGTACTATTACCCAAATTGTATCATAACCACTTGCAGTCTTTGGCAATTTAGTAATGAAATCCATGGTAATGTTTTCCCATTTCCATTCTGGAATTTCAGGTTGTTGAAGGAGACCTGATTATTTCTGATGTTCAGCCTTGACTTTAGAACACATCAACCATTCTCCTACGTATCTAGCAATATCGACTTTCATACCGGGCCACCAAAAGTGTTTCTTGAGATCTTTGTACATCTTTCCTGCTCCTGGATGTATTGAGTATTGATATGGTCAAAACGGACGGTTTTTATTTGCGCGGTGTCGTCGGGCCGTGGCTCGTCAGGATCAGCCACTCATGGGAGAGGGTACTGTTTTAAATTTATATTTAGTGGAGCCTAAATCTTACTACTCCTTATAAGTAAGGGAAGTATGACCTAGAGTCGTATTTTTGAGATATCAGTAGAATCGAACCTATATTTAAGCCTAAGATAGTTAGGGAGTAGTGGTTATTTATTTTGGGATTTTCTAATTTATAAGATAGATAAAGTAAATGCGATAAAATTCGTAATTCAGATAAGGTTAAAGTGAGTGCATACTATGAGTTCATCAGTTATTCTGTCGAGATTATGGAATGCTGGCTCATGAATAGGTAGAGGCCTTGTATTCATTACACTGGTCCTAAATGCCCCTGTCATAAGACATGTCATTGGGTATTGCGTTAGGCTTAAAGATTCTGAATAGATAGCAACGTCCCTTACCCTGACGCCCGTGCAGTCTGACTACAGGCATACACGTTTAGACGGCTCATCCAATTGAGTGACTCGGTTGGGTGACATATTAACATTCCAAAATGGTCTAAACTTTCTTAAGCATAATAGAATACATGGTTTACCATATTCGAGAGACGTGATGAGTTTCAATGCTTTCATTAATGATTGGTTTTGAAAGAAAGTTAGGCCCTTAAAAAGAGTTTAACCATAAAGAACACCATGGCCAAGTCAAGCTGACTTCCATGAACATGTTCGGTTATCCTAACGGTCCAATCCTTTATGTGTCTAAACAAACAGTTCCTTAATTAACTAAGAATCCCTCAAGCGGGGTGCAATACTTGAGACCGCGTTATGGTGCAGTGTACTGGTCAACACTAACCGGGTTCCATGTCCTTACTTAGCAGAGGTACAGCCTACAACAACCGCTGTGCTTCAGCGTGCACGTAAGAAGTTTATATGCTTGGTGACTACACTAGCATGGTCTAGGATCGACAATGTACTAAGGGTCTAGTCAGATGTTTCACTACGAAAGAGTCCTCAGTCGGAATCCAAAGCTTGATAGACTTACTACAACCAGTGTGCCTCAGTCGATCTTACGTTGTATCCGATAGACTTCTCTTACTAAGGGGTGACACATATAGTGTACTCTGAATTGGGGTTCACAACTTCCCAATAACAGAGCCTATAACTACGTTCTATTAGTTGGAAAAGAGATTGAGTTTAAAGCATAATCGGAAATCATTTCGACAGCATACACAAACCATAATATTATTTCGGCATTATAACTACTTACATCATAGCATACACTAAAGATAACTACTTGCTAATCATGACAACAATATCGTAAAACATTATATAAGATAAGGGATAGAAGTACCAGTAGATTAAACGAGTTCTGAATATAAAAGTGACAACTTCAAGACTCCAGACCGCTCCTAATACAATCTTCAGCGTTCTTCTCCGGGTACTAGGTTTCCCGCATGGAGTCGAAGGCCTTGAGAGTATGACTAATATTGTACAAGAGAGAGAAAGAAGTGAATTGAAGTGTGTTGTGGCGACCCGTCCTAATCCTCCTGGACGAAGTCTTCAACATTTGGTCCCATTGTGAGGTACTGACCTAAATATGCCATGAATGACTCCAAGTAATATATTTCAATTGAGAAAATGCACAGCGAAAGACTTAATTCGTACCTGAAAATAAACATGCTTAAAAGTGTCAACCAAAAGTTTGGTGAGTTCATAGGTTTATCATAATAATCATTTCAATATTTTAATAGACCACAAGATTTTCGTTTCATGAATATATGTACACTCGCATGTGTATAAAAGTATTCTATAAGTTGTTGAGTACTTCGGTAACCATACTTAACAATTAATGTGGCATATTCCCTTTATTATGAAATCTACCTACACTATACCAAGTGTAGTAAAAACGAAGTACTATGTAACCGTTTACGATACTAGAGCGACTAGCCCGGTTGGGGTGGTCAAACCCAATAGATCTATCAATAGGATTCGCGCTTACATGTTCTTACAACATGTAAATATTAGTTACCATGCTATTAGGGAAGATATGCAAGGTGGTACAACTCAACGTAGAATATATTTTAAGTACTTATGTCTATTTCATCAAACATAAAAGCAGCGCATGTATTCTCAGCCCAAAAAAAATTATATTGCAAAAGTAATTAAAAAGGGGGCAAATGAAACTCACCATACTGTATTTTGTAGTAAAAATGCATATGACGTCATTTAACAAGTGTAAGGTTGATCTCGGATTCACGAACCTATATCATTTATATATATATATATATATATATATATATATATATATATATATATATATATATATATATATATATATATATATATATTAACTCATATGATTGTAATCGAACGAATTTATATTATTAGTGATATACTTGTTATTTTAATAAATTATATGTTATATGTTTTAAATATAGTGTTATGTACTAATTGTTATTTGGTAAAATAGTATTAATACTAATAAATAAAAAGGTGTAATCTTTTTATAATGATAATAATAACGATAACAATAATGCCAATTCAAATAATAATAAAATGATAACTTTATTAATAATGTTATTTTTAATAAAAATATAGTTTTAGTAAAAGTGATAATTTTAACAATAATGATAACAAAATAAAAAGTTATATTATTTTTACAATTATAATTTTGCTAATAACTCTTAATACTAATAATACTTATTACTAATACTTGATAGTAGTTAATGTTAATAATAATAATAATAATAATAATAATAATAATAATAATATAATAATAATAATAATAATAATAATAATAATAATAATAATAATAATAATAATAATAATAATAATAAATATTAGTAATACTACCTTTAAAGAAAAGCTTCAAAAATATAAACTGTCTCAGCCCGGGATCGAACCCGCGACCTTTTGCTAATCCAACAACGAAACCAACCATTCCTCCATCACATTTTTCTTGAATTATTCACGATTTAACTATATAAAACCCCGTATTTTCTGTTTTCTTAAAACCCACTTACAACCATGTCTGGCCCAACTGAAAAATAAGAACATGGCAGCCCATAAATCCGAATATGGCAGCCCATATTTCTCAACAGGCCAAATCCTCTTTTATACTTGTTTGATTTTTAAAATTTACGAGCAGTGAAAGAAAAGAAAAAAAAATAAGTTGTGAACCTTTGGCTTAATCAAAACGAATTTGGTACCATCGACCTCACTTCTTCACTGTTCAGTTTCATCCTCATGATTATAACATACACCATCATAATCCTATCATAACGATCATCATCATCATCAGGTTCGTTAATCATCCACATCATGCATTTTTCATTATCATCGTTTAACATCATCACCGAATCATGATCATCATCGTTCTAACTTCATTATCATTGTTGTATCAGAAGTTGAAACGAGACACCAGTTGCAGCCGAAGCACTCATATAGCAGGAAATAAAGGAGAAAAAAAAATTAATGGCGGCAACTTCCTGTTTTCAATGGGTGTCGATGGTCGTCCACAACAGAAGTAAAAACAGAAAGGTAAACGCAACCATAGGAACTGTTGTGGGATCTCGTTTAACAGTATCAAATAATTTCAATAATAAATAAAAAAATGGGCAGGAGGTGGTGATCTAGCGGTTGAGGTGATTGGTTTCATGAAGGAGTACAAGAAAGAAATAAGAAGGTGGTGTGGTGTTGGGTGGCGGGTTGTGATGATGTGCTCACTATGGTTGTGTTATAAGATGGCAGTGGTGTGAGGATGGTGACTGTGGTGGTGATTCATGATGGTACAATGGTGATCAAAAGTGGAAGTGGGTTCGTTGATCATGAAGTGAGGGAAGTGGAGAGAGAGAGAAGTAGAGATGGAAGAGAGAGAGAAGAGAGTGCTATTGCAGTGGTGATGGCGGTTGTGTGGTGGAAGGTGACTGTGAATTGGCCGGTCAAAGTGGTGTCGTGGTGGTTACCGTTAGTTGAGAGGTTGAAGATGGTTGTTTGTAATTGTTGTGGGTGTGATAGAGGTGGTAGTGTTGTTAACCGATGGTGGCGGGTGTTAAGGTGATTGTGGATTATGGTGGTTAGTGGTGGTTGTTTACGGTTGTGGTTGGCGGATGTGGGAGGACCACCGAAGGTGGCCGGTGGTGTAGTGTTCACAAGTCAGGTGGAAGAATGATGAATATATGTATGTTTTTATATCCCCTGAATTCTCTATGCATAGAATATATATGCAATTATATATACAAAAAGGTGATGACACACTAATCCAATATTTTAAAACATATGTACAGTTAAGCCACCTCCTATGTTGGATTTTTATACCGACACTTTTCCAGTGTATTATATCGGGCTCCGTTGATAATCAGTAGCGGATAAAAGTGTTAAAAAAATCCATATTTTTAAATTAACTATATTTATTTATTTTGGTCATTATGGTATACAATTCGATCATTAATTATTAAATAAAAATTATATCAACCGTCCCTCTCATTTCTGGGTAAAATATTAAAAAATGTTAAAATTTAATAACTAGATCCTAAATATATTTTTAGTAAGCCAAAATTTTGTAGAACTTATTTTTGGATCACCGTTTATTTTAAAATTATATATTTTTAAATTTAAATGACTTAATATCCATTGAAACATCAACGAATAATACAATCATTTAATATTTATTTTTAATACACTTTATTTATATATAAATATATTTTAAATAATAATTATTATAATATCCTATTTTTTTATTTTATTAATTCTAATAACAACATCATATAATACTTCAAGTTATATTATTATTTACATATATACACACATATCTTATTTTACAATTAATCGTTCGTGAATCGTCAAAAATGGTCGAAGGTCAATTTAATATATAAAACAGTTCAAACTTTTTGAGACTCAACCTTACGGACTTTGCTTATCGTGTCAGAAACATTCAAAGATTAAGTTTAAATTTGATCGGAAATTTTCGGGTTATCACAGTACCTACCCGTTAAAGAAATTTCGTCCCGAAATTTGATCGAGGTCGTCATAGCTAACAATAAAAGTGTGTTCATGATGAATATAAGTTGGTAAATAGAGTTTTATCATCATTGGGTAATATGGATAAAACAATTTGATTAATCGAAGAGTACGAGTGAAGCTATCACAAAAGAGTGAAATGAGAAAAGTAAGTTTCATCATATCTTTTGATGTAGATGGGTTGAATTTCGGAGTTCAAGGGATTTAAAGAAAATCTTCGAGATCGAAAACATTTGATTCTTCGGCGAATAAGGAAATTAGAATCTCTTTAATTAAATGCGATGATCTGCCTCGATTGTTCTGTTAGATGTTTCCATTATAAATTTACGTCTTCCGTTTTATTATTCTCACAATTCTTATACTTCCTTCCTTAATCCATACTTCTAAATGTTGTAAAAATGTTTTAATCCGGTACTGATCCTTGTCCTTCTTCTGACAATCACTTCTGTCTTCCTCCTTTTTCATCTACCACCGGAGGAATCTGCTTTCTTCTATTTCACCCTTGGGGTTATATTATTTTTAATTCTCCCTTGTCTTTATGTTGCAATAAACATGGATATACACGGTTTGTAATTTATGTGTTGTTATCGGGCTTTATATTCTCCCTTAAATTTCGAAGCTCTATGCTTTTGTTTTCACTTCCCGACTTCAAGTCAAGCGAATAATGGTCCAAAATTTGTAGATATAGAGTTTCGAATGATTATAATGTTTTAAGCAGGAAGGAACGTGATAACACGATTTGATTTTCAAATTTATCAATATCACGAAAGATAGAACCATCAAGAATACATTTTCTTGATATGTTCAGGAGTTAAGTAGAATGAAAGAGTTATGTAACATGGCACATGATGACGTTATGATCTATGAATCATCATGCTCCAATAGAACTTCCAGCATGACTTACTTTAATATAATCACGTTGGCCAAGTGTCATTATATTATACTAACTCATGCTCAAATTCTTAACACTTCTCCAGAATTCATTTGTATTTATATTTAAGTTTTTCAGAAGTTTCCAATATAAGGTAATACAGAAAGCACAAAGAGGTATATAATTTCAAACAAGAATACTTATAAAAATATCCTCAAAAATATCGAGGATATTTATGATGATATTTTGAAATTTCTAAGTTCGATGATTGATGAAGAAAGATTTTTCGCAAGATTTTAACATGACTTCGGAGCAAGATATTCTCTAAAGATTTCGACGGATCCATAATTACCTGGATTCTTTGAATATAAGGTTTGGTCCTTGTCTTGGTCCTTGGTCTCCTTCACGGTTAGCTCAATCTATTTTTCAGTACTAAATTTTTTATCGAGCGTTCCCAACATTCCATTCTTATTATCAAACTTTTGGCCGTTTAGACCATCTATGATTTTGTTGTTTCCTATACATTTAATGCTACCATATCTGAATCATCAGTTATCAATCCGAGGTGGTTTCAAGAGAATTGTGTTTTTAGATGATTAAATGCTGATGATAATATGGTGGAATATAAAAGGTTCTCTGTAACAATAAATGAGCACGCATATATATCAAGGTTATAATAAGGTTATTTTGAGTGAAAAATCGAAGTTGACTTGTTGGAGCTGTGACAAAATTTGCTACTTTGAAAAAGAACTGCAAAATTATTTTGGGTAATAATAACGCTAAAAGAAATTAGCACAGCTACGTGTTAAATGTTTTCAGGTTCCGAGTGTTTTCAAGTGCATAACTATATGCATCAATCTTTTCTGCCATAGATGAAGTGCGGTTGATTTATCCTCTCGATTGAGGTGTTTTGAAAAATCAGGAAAGGTTTGAACGCAGATTGTAATCGTCAAGATACAAATGAGGTTTAAGATGAAATCAAGTGGCAGACTTGAAGAATTGTCTAGTTTCATATGTTATAATCAATATTTTAAATCATTTTAATTGTCCAATAATGGCAGTCCTTAGTTGATAGTCCAATAATCGGTTTATATATATATAATATTAGAATTACCCCACGACGTATTGTATACGTATTGTCTTTGCATTAACCCAGAGACGTATTGTATATGTATTGTCTTAGAATTAACTAAGACGTATTGTGTAAGTATTGTCTTAGGATTTATCAAAACATATTGTATACTTATTGTATTAGGATGTACCAAGAATATTATTTTACATATATACAATTACAGAATTCGTGTACATGTCTCAGACTCGATCATAACTCAAAGTATATATATTATTATAGAATCAACCTCAACCTTGTATAGCGAACTTAAGCATTACAGCATATAGAGTGTCTATGGTTATTCCAAATAATATATATATACATGCGTCGATATGATATGTCAAAACTTTGTATACGTGTCCCAATATTTAAAGTGCGTAAAATAAATAACAGAAATTTAATGACGATAAATAAAATTGCGAGAATATAAATTGCGATAATTAAATTGCGGTAAATAAAATGTCACCAGTTAGCTAGAAAGAGTTAGCTAGGAACAGTTAGCGTGGATCCTTAACAATATTTCAATTAGTTAGTTCGTTAGTTTCTAACAAATTTTATTTTGGTTCAATGATTTCTTCATTATGCCACTTGTTGGATTCTGAGAAGTCAAAATCCAAATATGAAATTGAATAAAAAAATGGTTATTCTGTGGTGAACGGATTCGTATATCGATGAATGTAAATAGGATAGTAAATGACTGTTGAATCAAATTCGAAGAATGTACAATGTAACTTATTAATGTGAAATCTAAATATTCCTTGGGTATTACCTACCCGTTAAAATATTTTCACCATTAATAGTTTGTACGAAAGAATTTTAATTACAATCTTTATGAAAATATATATACATATATATTTCCTTCTGATGTAATCATGGATTTAATGAGTTAATATAATATTAAACTCATTTGATTTTTGGTTTGAGCTAGAATAAGTAATCTCTAAAACTATTAGGAACCACATATTATTCGCAGAATATTAATGAAGTTATGGATCAATACTTCATCGGTTATTGTTGTTGGTACTCCTTGGTATCTATGGTTCGTATGATGTTGATGTTCGAGGTATAGATTTTGATGTTGAGGTGTGGGATGCGGATGTTGCTGTTGGCGGTGGTGATGGTACCAGTGGTGTTGCTGAAGCTGGTACGTTTTGCACCATATTTTTTAAGGCTACCACTCGGGCGCGAAGCTCGTTGACTTATTACTCCGGGATGATTGTCGGTAGGAACGAGCGAGTGAATAAGGTTTAGAATTGTGGACAGAATATAATCGTGTCGAGCTACTCTGGAAATGAAAGTGAAGATGGTGTTTCGAACTGGTTTGCCGGTAAGTGCTTCAGGTTCTTCGCCAAGAGGTGAATTCGGTTGGTGGAAGGGATCGCCTTCTTTGCATCTCCATTGATTAAGTCGATTACGAACCCATCAGAGGAATTGGGGATGGCTGATTGGTTTATTCATTATGGTGACGCTGCTTTCGAAGCTTAGGTGAACATCCATGTCGGAATAGCTATCGGAATCTGAGGGACTCGAACTGGTTTAGGGATTTATCTCGTACGAGCAGATGAAGGATTTTCGATAAGAAATAGATTATAGAATGTAGATTAGTATCCTGCAATACATAATTTACATATGCATATATAATACTAAAATCCCATAAGTTACCGAGGAATCTACGGAAGCTGTCAGGCAAAGGTAACAATAACATATACACTAAGATATGAATTTATCTATACACTGTCTATGCAATAGAGGCAGTAAGACGTGTCTAGACTTTAAGGATGATAAGTAAATAATTTTTCGACACTAAATGATAAGCAAAATTTTTGACATGCAGACACGGTCGAAGTCCAGACTCACTAATGTATCTAAACAACTATCAGTTACACACACTAATGCAAAACCTGGTTCGCTAAGACCACCAGTCTGATACCAACTGTGATGACCCGTCCTAATCCTCCTGGACGAAGTCTTCAACATTTGGTTCCATTGCGAGGTACTGACCTAAATATGCCATGAATGACTCCAAATAATATATTTCAATTGAGCAAATACACAGCGGAAGACTTAATTCGTACCTGAGAATAAACATGCTTAAAAGTGTTAACCAAAAGGTTGGTGAGTTCATAGGTTTATCATAACAATCATTTCAATATTTTAATAGACCACAAGATTTTTGTTTCATGAATATATGTACACTCACAAGTGTATAAAAGTATTCTATAAGTTGTTGAGCACTTCGGTAACCATACTTAACAATTAATGTGGCATATTCCCTTTATTATGAAATCTACCTACACTGTACCAAGTGTAGTAAAAACGAAGTACTATGCAACCGTTTACGATACTAGAGCGACTAGCCCGGTTGGGGTGGTCTAACCCGATAGATCTATCAATAGGATTCGCGCTTACATGTTCTTACAACATGTAAATATTAGTTACCAAGCTATTTGGGAAGATATGCAAGGTGGTACAACTCAACGTAGAATATATTTTAAGTACTTATGTCTATTTCGTCAAACATAAAAGCAGCGCATGTATTCTCAGCCCAAAAATATATATATTGCAAAAGCAATTAAAAATGGAGCAAATGAAACTCACCATACTGTATTTTGTAGTAAAAATACATATGACGTCATTTAACAAGTGTAGGGTTGATCTCGGATTCACGAACCTATATCATATATATATATATATATATATATATATATATATATATATATATATATATATATATATATATATATATATATATATATATATATATATATATATATATATATATATATATATATATATATATATATATATATATATATTAACTCATATGATTGTAATCGAACGAATTTATATTATTAGTGATATACTTGTTATTTTAATAAATTATATGTTATATGTTTTAAATATAGTGTTATGTACTAATTGTTATTTGGTACAATAGTATTAATACTAATAAATAAAAAGGTGTAATCTTTTTATAATGTTAATAATAATGATAACAATAATGTTAATTCAAATAATAATAAAATGATAACTTTATTAATAATGTTATTTTTAATAAAAATATAGTTTTAGTAAAAGTGATAATTTTAACAATAATGATAACAAAATAAAAAGTTATATTATTTTTACAATTATAATTTTGCTAATAACTCTTAATATTAATAATACTTATTACTAATACTTGATAGTAGTTAATGTTATTAATAATAATAATAATAATAATAATAATAATAATAATAATAATAATAATAATAATAATAATAATAATAATAATAATAATAATAATAATGATAATAAATATTAGTAATACTACCTTTAAAGAAAAGCTTCAAAAATATAAACTGTCTCAGCCCGGGATCGAACCCGCGACCTCTTGCTAACCCAACAACGAAACCAACCATTCCTCCATCATGTTTTTCTTGAATTATTCACGATTTAACTATATAATACCCCGTATTTTCTGTTTTCTCAAAACCCACTTACAATCATGTCTAGCCCAACTAAAACATAAGAACATGACAACCCATAAATCCGAATATGGCAGCCCATCTCTCAACAGGCCAAATCCTCTTTTATACTTGTTTGATTTTTAAAATTTACGAGCAGTGAACGAAAAGAAAAAAAATAAGTTGTGAACCTTTGGCTTAATCAAAACGAATTTGGTACCATCGACCTCACTTCTTCACTATTCAGTTTCATCCTCATGATTATAACATACACCATCATAATCCTATCATAACAATCATCATCATCATCGGGTTCGTTCATCATCCTCGTCATGCGTTTTTCATTATCATCGTTTAACATCATCACCGAATCATGATCATCATCGTTCTAACTTCATTATCATGGTTGTATCAGAAGTTGAAACTAGACACCAGTTGCAGGAGAAGCACTCGTATAGCAGGAAATAAAGGAGAAAAAAAAATTAATGGTGGCAACTTCCTGTTTTCAATGGGTGTCGACGGTCGTCTACAACAGAAGTAAAAACAGAAAGGTAAACGCAACCATAGGAACTGTTGTGGGTTCTCGTTTAACAGTATCAAATAATTTCAAAAATAAATAAAAAAAATGGGCAGGAGGTGGTGATCTAGCGGTTGAGGTGATGGGTTTCACGAAGGGGTACAAGAAAGAAATAAGAAGGTTGTGTGGTGTTGGGTGGCGGTTTGTGATGATGTGCTCAAGATGGTTGTGTTGTAAGATGGCGGTGGTGTGAGGATGGTGACTGTGGTGGTGATTCATGATGGTACAATGGTGATCAAAAGTTGAAGTGGGTTCGTTGATCATGAAGTGAGGGAAGTGGAGAGAGAGAAGTAGAGATGGAAGAGAGAGAGAAGAGAGTGCTATTGCAGTGTTGATGGCGGTTGTGTGGTGGAAGGTGGCTGTGAATTGGCCGGTTAAAGTGGTGTCGTTGTGGTTGCCGTTAGTTGAGAGGTTGAAGATGGTTGTTTATAATTGTTATGGTTGTGATAGAGGTGGTAGTGTTGTTAATCGATGGTGGCGGGTGTTAAGGTGATTGTGGATTATGGTGGTTAGTGGTGATTGTTTACGGTTGTGGTTGGCGGATGTGGGAGGACCACCGGAGGTGGTTGGTGGTGTAGTGTTCACAAGTCAGGTGGAAGAATGATGAATATATGTATGTTTTTATATCCCCTGAATTCTCTATGCATAGAATATATATGCAATTATATATACAAAAAGGTGATGACACACTAATCCAATATTTTAAAACATATGTACAGTTAAGCCGCCTCCTATGTTGGATTTTTATACCGACACTTTTCCAGTGTATTATATCAGGCTCCGTTGATAATCAGTAGCGGATAAAAGTGTTCAAAAAAAATTCCATATTTTTAAATTAACTATATTTATTTATTTTGGTCATTATGGTATAAAATTCGATCATTAATTATTAAATAAAAAATACATCAATCGTCCCTCTCATTTCTGGGTAAAATATAAAAAAATGTTAAAATTTAATAACTAGATCCTAAATACATTTTTAGCAAGCCAAAATTTTGTAGAACTTATTTTCGGATCACCGTTTATTTTAAAATTATATATTTTTGAATTTAAATGACTTAATATCCATTGAAACATCAACGAATAATACAATCATTTAATATTTATTTTTAATACACTTTATTTATATATAAATATATTTTAAATAATAATTATTATAATATCCTATTTTTTTATTTTATTAATTCTAATAACAACATCATATAATACTTCAAGTTATATTATTATTTACATATATACACACATATCTTATTTACAATTAATCGTTCGTGAATTGTCAAAAATGGTCGAAGGTCAATTTAATATATAAAACAGTTCAAACTTTTTGAGACTCAACCTTACAGACTTTGCTTATCGTGTCAGAAACATTCAAAGATTAAGTTTAAATTTGATCGGAAATTTCCGGGTCTTCACATGTGTGTTGGAATGAATGACAAAGACCCTTTAAATAAGCAAAGTTTTTGCCTGCAAATGGCTGGCAAGCCATTTGGCAGGCCGTATTTGGCAAGCCGTTTGCTTGGCAGCCCGTTTCTTGGGACCGTTTGCTGGACCGTTTGGCAGGCCGTACCCCATATTGGCAAGCTGTATGACAAGCCATATGGTAGGCCGTTTTTGGTGCTGGTCAGCCTTGATTCACTGGATCGTAACTTGATTTCTTGTCTTTCACCGTTTTTGCTCTAGAATCTTCGTTTTAGCTCCGATTCTCTTGATTCTTTTTGCACCGCCTTCGTAATTACTTGTTCTTCAATTCTAACCAACGTAGTGGGTATTTTGCTGATAAAGTTTGAATCTTTCTTGTTTTTGGGCCTTAATACCGGGGTGAAAACGTGACTTTTTAGCCGATATCAAATATCCCACACTTAGACTTTGCTTGTCCTCAAGCAAACTCTTATTTCCTTAAGAATATTTTCGACGTTTCTTTTCTAATAGCCTAAATGGTTCACTTTTATTATAAGAGCAAAAGATAAGGTGAGTTATCTATGTTAGGATTGAAATTATCTCTGCAAGCATGCGAGGAGGTTACATGACATAGACTAGCTTTCACGCGTCACTCAAATCACTCAAGTGTTTACGGTTCCCTATAGATCTATGAAATGAAAACGTTCATAGCCAGTCATGCTGCACCCATCGTCATAGGCTTGATAAAGACTCAAATCCTTGCTGCTAAGGCGAGAACGGTAGTAATCTCAGCTTTATGGGTCATATTTCAATGATGGAAAAGGAATTTTGGAGTGGTAGTGAAGTTGTTTTTGAGGGGTGAGATAAAGGGTAATGTAGTCTTTATACATACTTTTATTCGGATAGATAGGAGTGCTGAAGTATTTTGAGAAGCACTTTTGAACTTTTCTTCATTTGATAATCATTTTCGATCGAGTTCTCTTCGGCATTTCTGTTATTTAGTTCTGCTCCTTTTTTTAGAACTATATATATCATTCTCTTTTTTTTCTTTTTTTTCTTTTTTTTTAAGATACTTCATCTCGAGAAACTTTTAGTCGGTAAACTTTTTCAAGACCTTGCCATGATACTTGAGAGGTTTATAACATTGGGTTTTCGGAGGAAGTTCTCGTTTTCTGGATTTTTCGAGTAATAGTATAGGTGATGTGGAGTAGAAGTGGTGGAGGTGCGGAAGGCTTATGTTTGATAAATGGCTAGCTCTTTTGATTACAACCGAATCACGTTTCGCTGCTTGGAGATGTAGATCTAAAGCAAGTTCTGATTCTGAGGACAGACATTGGCACTCTCAACGGAAAATAGTGAAGCATTAAAGATGAATGCTGGTCTTATTTGGGGTGCCTTACCATAATTAATTTAGGTCGATAATGCCTTAGTCATGCAATGCTCTATTAGAGATTCCAATCTAACAAGATTTCCACCTTACTTAAGCCTTATTTTTATTGACAAACGTTTCAGGTTTTCAAAAATACTTTTTCGAAAAGGGTTTCTTTTGCAAAAATTTTGAAATTTGGCTTAAGGACTAGGAATCTTCGTACTGGGTTATTATAATACAGCATAAAAAGATACCAACATCCCACACTTAGCCGAACATGGTCCTCAATGTTCCTAGTGTATCCCACACTTGGGAGTTTTAGTTGAAGATTTGGGAGTATTTGTCTAGTGCTTTTATTGGGTGTTATCCCACACTTAGTGATAAGCTAGAATGTGGCAGAGTTTGAATCTTGAGCTAGTAGCGAAAAGAAAGAAATACCCCTAGCAGATGCGGCTGGCTTCCAATCCTTGCGTCTTTTATCGGCTCATTTGTCATCTTTTATTCTTCTACTCTACTTTATTGCACGGGTTGCCTCCCGAGAAGCGCTTTTGTTTAAGGTCGTTGGCTCGATCGTAGTAATGCTTTAAAAAGCAAACATTCCTCGCTGATGGTTGTGATCTTGGTCTTCTCGACATCCTGAGAAACTGTCGGACCAACAGTGGTAAAAGATCCGGTACTTCTTTTGAAGATCTTCTGAAAGATAAGTAGTGCGCAGTTTCAGCTCTTGATAAGTCTTGAAGTCCGATAAGAATATGAACTATGGCTCTGCTGGTTGACCCATGAATGTCAATCATAGAAGTAGCGCTGGTGGTGATTATTTCTTTGATGGGATGCTCATTTTGGAGGTCCTCAAATAATGTCAGAAACTGTACTTTTAGAATTTCAAAGTCTTCGGAACGGTGATCTCCACAGTAGGAGTCTGTAGCTTTGCACAGATTTGTTAAAAGATGAAGTTGGAAAGAAGTAAATAGCAATCCTGATCTGAGCATTAATGTCACCGTGTTTGAGTATATCTCCCGACATCCAGCTTTAAATGTGAAACTAGGATCTGTGGATTCGTGGAAGATACATGATAGCTGCTTCGTAACATAGGTGGCAATGTTGACTCGATCTGGTTCAAGATTAGAGAACGGATTGTTTCGCCTTGCTTCCTCCATAACAGCGTTAACTATTTGATAATCAGATCAGCGTGGTGATCAATTGTTACGTAAATCACTAGTCTGTCTGGTGTGCTTTCGAAATTATCTCTTTCCAAAAGAGCAAAAAAGCTGTGAATATCCTCGATCATTTGTAAATTAGAGTGATAAGTCGGGCATCTGGTGGAAAGATCCTTATGCTACCGGATGAGAGTCAGTAGTGCTCGTTGGTTTCGTGAGAACGGAAGTGCAGATCCGGCTAAGGCGTTATAAACCTTAGAGTAAATGATCTTCTGATCTCGACAGAATCTTGTCTCAAGAATAGTGCGAACCATTGAATTGTGCTCTCGTTGCCTTTATTCGTGATAGATATGATCGTGAAGAGAATTGATAAAGACTTGAACGCGTTCTTCTAGGATTTCAACATCATTGTCTTCTCTTCGGAGATAAAGGTGATGTTCTTCTCTGATAGCCATGATTCGTTATGTTAAGCGTAGTGAAAAATCAATGGTTGATTTTCGGATGGCTTCGAGAATGTCCTCAAATTCATCGGTATCATTGATGAAGATTATCATGTCTACGTGTGTGGATATAACCGGAATTCGATCTGAAGAAGAGTCTGGCTCCCCTTGATCTAGTTCAGTTGGAGAGTGTGAGTTATTCAGAATGTCTTCATGTTGCTCTTCCTCGTCATCATCGGTGTATTGTTCTTCTAAGGATGCGTCTGATGAGCGGGTTTCTTCATTATTCTGATTCTCCACTTTGATACTTACAGGATCAATTTCTATATCCTTAACCTCAGGCTTGTCGGTCTTCTTCTTGAAGCGAATGATTAAACTGTGATCTTTTGTCTCAAGCCTCATTATTTCTTCATGACGCTCAATGCTTGGAGCGGGTATTTTCGCAGTTTCTTTTACGTCTTCCATTTCCTCTTCCTCCTCAAATTCCTCCTCTTCCTCTATTTCTTCGCTGGGATCCTCTTATTCCATTTATGGGTCGTCTACATACTGTGATTCAACACCCATCTCGATATCATCGACTGGTGGTGAAGACTCGTCAACGGAAGTGATCCATCTGGTGGAAATAGCAAACATCTCTGCCTGTCCAGAAAGATCGGTTGGTCGGTCAATTTTGAAGGTAACGCTCTCCCCATGCGATCGTAAGATCAAGGTTTGATTGTACACATCAATGACAGTCCTGGCCGTATTCATGAAAGGTCTTCCTAACACTACTGGTGTGTGTAGGTCTTCCTTAATATCCATTACTACGAAATCCATAGGATACAAGAATTTATCGACTTTCACCAAGACGTTCTCAACTATGCCCTTAGAATATCGAATTGTATGATCGGCAAGTTGGATTGTCATTTTGGTTGGTGACAAGTCTCCTAACTCTAATCTCTTGTAGAGAGAATAGGGGATTAGGTTGATACTTGCTCCTAAATCTACTAGCGCATGAATGGTTCCAGATTGGTAGATTGAATACGGGAAAATGAATCGGCCCGTATCTCCTAGCTTTGGTGGTAGAGAGTTTCTGAGTAATGCAGAGCATTCTTCACTCAGTGGAATTTTGTTAGAGTCTGGTATCCTCTCCTTTGTAGAAAGAAGCCTTCGGATGTATCTCTTCTGGGTGGGAATTTTGGACATAGTGTCCAGGAATCTTTCATTAAATTTGAAGGAATCACGCTTGGATGGTTCTTCTTGTAGCCTTCCAGTATAAGGTACGCGAACTGGAGTTTCAGGGGTCAGCTTCTGAGTATATGTCGATTTTTTCTTGAGCCTAGCTAACCTTCTCCGTGGTTCTTCCTCTGAGATTACGAAATCCATTTGCTTTGCTTCTTCTATGTGGGGATTTTGGATAGTATTACTTGGCAATCTTCCCTGCAGTCGGGTTTCAAGGCGTTGTGATAATTGTCCGAGCTGCGTTTCCAAACTTTTGAGCAGAGTCAATTGATTTCTCATTAGTATCTCCGTCTGATCTTGTCTGGTTGTAGTTCTCTGATTTAGTAGTTGTTGTCCTTGAATGAACTGAGTCAATTGATCATCAGCTCCGAGAGCGGGGTTAGTTGCTTTTGTAATCTGGGTGGTAGGGGAATTTTACTCAACTGGGGGACCAGTGAGTGGAAGTGGTTGATCGTAGGTCAATTGAGATTGTTGGGCTGGATAAGGTGGATAGCGATAGCGGAAAGGTTGATTGCTTCGCTGAAATTGATTAACCCTAGGTGGTTGATTGAATCCGGGATTTGGTGGACGAGATGGGTATTGGACGTAACAGACTGAACCGTCAGGGTTTTCGTACTCAACTTGATATTCTTCAGTGGATTGCGAGTTGGTATAATTAACACAAGCATGAGCTTGGTTAACCTGCTGCGGCCGCGTCTTCAAATCTCCGAGTTATTTAGCAAGAGATTCCATCTTATCCGTGAGGGATTTGATTGCCTCCGTTTGATTGTTAAGTGCAGAGAGTGGGGCAGATGATGAAGTTGTTTTACCACTGTTCCAGTCATGATGATGCATTGTCATGTTTGCAAGCAATTTCAATGCTTCATCTGCGGTTTGGTTCATCAGATTCCCTTGAGCTGCTGCATCGATCGTCGTCCTATGATTTACCGTAAGATCACTGTAGAAGGTACAGATTTGGGCTGACCGTTCTAGCTGGTGATTAGGGCATTTCTTCAGTAGGGTTTTGAATCGCTCCCATGCAGTGTAAAGAGATTCATTATAACTTTGTTTGAAGTTAATGATGTCATTCTTCAGTTTGGTTTGTTTAGAAGGGGGGAAATATTTGGTTAGGAATTTAGTATCCATCTCCGTCCATGATGTGATGGAATCTTCTTCCAGTCCTTCAAACCAAGTTTGAGCATGATGAGTGAGAGAATAAGGGAACAAATATAGTCGGACTATATCTTGTCCTATCCCTGGCTGTTTGTAGGAGTTTGAAAGAGATATGAATTTATCAAGGTGAGAATTAGGATCGTCGTTCGGTAATCCAAGAAACTGACAGCTATTTTGGATGAGCTGGATGATGTGATGTTTTAACTCGAACGAGTGTCCTTGAATCTCTGGAAATCTGATTGGTCCTCCTCGACCTTCAATCGAGGGTTTGATGTTTTTTGCTAAAGTAATGCGTAACACCATTTGATTTCTGATTCGTTCTTCCTTGCGTACTTTAGAGATTATTGCGTCTGGATCAGGTACGAATAACAACGGCCCTGGTCTAGATCGGGTTTGGGTCATACACTGGGTATGCCTTTTTGTTTTTAATTTTTCGCAAATAAACTAAGATAATTTAAAGTAAGCTAAACTAGTCTAAGGTAATCTAATTTTAAGGTAATCTAATTTTATCTAGTTTGATCTAAGGTAGTCTAAAGTAATCTAATTTAATTAACTAACTATCCTACGGTGAAATATGTTTTTAGTTCTTGCTACTGATTCCCTGGTATTTCGGTAACAGAGCTCCGCACGAACTATTCAACAAACCAAGTGGCCAGACCGACTATGGAGAGGCAGGATCGTTTTGGTCCCAATATAATTGGGGACTGTTCAGAAAATCCAACAACTAAGTCCGTGTATATTTGTCTTTCTTAGACACCACTAAATGCTTGTGAATAAGTTTGATAGAGAGCAGTATTGCCTGATACCAGTTCCCCGGCAGCGGCACCAAAAACTTGGTATTCTCCCGTGATATGGCCGAAACGGACGGTTTTTATTTGCGCGGTGTCGTCGGGCCGCGGCTCTCCAGGATCAGCCACTCATGGGAGAGGGTACTGTTTGAAATTTATATTTAGCGGGGCCTAAATCTTACTACTCCTTATAAGTAAGGGAAGTATGACATAGAGTTGTATTTTTGAGATATCAGTAGAATCGAACCTATATTAAGCCTAAGATAGTTAGGGAGTAGTGGTTATTTATTTTGGGATTTTCTAATTTATAAGACAGATAAAGTAAATGCGATAAAATTCGTAATTCAGATAAGGTTAAAGTGAGTGCATACTATGACTTCATCAGTAATTCTGTCGAGATTATGGAATGCTGGCTCATGAATAGGCAGAGGCCTTGTATTCATTACACTGGTCCTAAACGACCCTGTCATAAGACATGTCACTGGGTATTGCGTTAGGCTTAAAGATTCTGAATAGACAGCAACGTCCCTTACCCCCGATGTAGTGACCTGAACTTTTCCATGTTTATATATATTAATTGAGATTGATATTTACATGATTAAATGTTTCCAACATGTTAAGCAATCAAACTTGTTAAGACTTGATTAATTGAAATATGTTTCATATAGACAATTGACCACCCAGGTTGATCGGTGATTCACGAACGTTAAAACTTGTAAAAACTATATGATGACATATATATGGATATTTATATAGTTAACATGATACTATGATAAGTAAACATATCATTAAGTATATTAACAATGAACTACATATGTAAAAACAAGACTACTAACTTAATGATTTTTAAACGAGACATATATGTAACGATAATCGTTGTAAAGACATTTAATGTATATATATCATATTAAGAGATATTCATACATGATAATATCATGATAATGTAATAATTTAAAATCTCATTTGATATTATAAACATTGGGTTAACAACATTTAACAAGATCGTTAACCTAAAGTTTTCAAAACAACACTTACATGTAACGACTAACGATGACTTAATGACTCAGTTAAAATGTATATACATGTAGTGTTTTAATATGTATTTATACACTTTTGAAAGACTTCAATACACTTATCAAAATACTTCTACTTAACAAAAATGCTTACAATTACATCCTCGTTCAGGTTCATCAACAATTCTACTCGTATGCCCCCGTATTCGTACTCGTACAATACACAGCTTTTAGATGTATGTACTATTGGTATATACACTCCAATGATCAGCTCTTAGCAGCCCATGTGAGTCACCTAACACATGTGGGAACCATCATTTGGCAACTAGCATGAAATATCTCATAAAATTACAAAAATATGAGTAATCATGCATGACTTATTTACATGAAAACAAAATTACATATCCTTTATATCTAATCCATACACCAACGACCAAAAACACCTACAAACACTTTCATTCTTCAATTTTCTTCATCTAATTGATCTCTCTCAAGTTCTATCTTCAAGTTCTAAGTGTTCTTCATATATTCTACAAGTTCTAGTTACATAAAATCAAGAATACTTTCAAGTTTGCTAGCTCACTTCCAATCTTGTAAGGTGATCATCCAACCTCAAGAAATCTTTGTTTCTTACAGTAGGTTATCATTCTAATACAAGGTAATAATCATATTCAAACTTTGGTTCAATTTCTATAACTATAACAATCTTATTTCAAGTGATGATCTTACTTGAACTTGTTTTCGTGTCATGATTCTGCTTCAAGAACTTCGAGCCATCCAAGGATCTGTTGAAGCTAGATCCATTTTTCTCTTTTCCAGTAGGTTTATCCAAGGAACTTAAGGTAGTAATGATGTTCATAACATCATTCGATTCATACATATAAAGCTATCTTATTCGAAGGTTTAAACTTGTAATCACTAGAACATAGTTTAGTTAATTCTAAACTTGTTCGCAAAAAAAAGTTAATCCTTCTAACTTGACTTTTAAAATCAACTAAACACATGTTCTATATCTATATGATATGCTAACTTAATGATTTAAAACCTGGAAACACGAAAAACACCGTAAAACCGGATTTACGCCGTCGTAGTAACACCGCGGGCTGTTTTGGGTTAGTTAATTAAAAACTATGATAAACTTTGATTTAAAAGTTGTTATACTGAGAAAATGATTTTTATTATGAACATGAAACTATATCCAAAAATTATGGTTAAACTCAAAGTGGAAGTATGTTTTCTAAAATGGTCATCTAGACGTCGTTCTTTCGACTGAAATGACTACCTTTACAAAAACGACTTGTAACTTATTTTTCCGACTATAAACCTATACTTTTTCTGTTTAGATTCATAAAATAGAGTTCAATATGAAATGATAGCAATTTGATTCACTCAAAACGGATTTAAAATGAAGAAGTTATGGGTAAAACAAGATTGGATAATTTTTCTCATTTTAGCTACGTGAAAATTGGTAACAAATCTATTCCAACCATAACTTAATCAACTTGTATTGTATATTTTGTAATCTTGAGATACCATAGACACGTATACAATGTTTCGACCTATCATGTCGACACATCTATATATATTTCGGAACAACCATATACACTCTATATGTGAATGTTGGAGTTAGCTATACAGGTTGAGGTTGATTCCAAAATATATATAGTTTGAGTTGTGATCAATACTGAGATACGTATACACTGGGTCGTGGATTGATTCAAGATAATATTTATCAATTTATTTCTGTACATCTAACTGTGGACAACTAGTTGTAGGTTACTAACGAGGACAGCTGACTTAATAAACTTAAAACATCAAAATATATTAAAAGTGTTGTAAATATATTTTGAACATACTTTGATATATATGTATATATTGTTATAGGTTCGTGAATCAACCAGTGGCCAAGTCTTACTTCCCGACGAAGTAAAAATCTGTGAAAGTGAGTTATAGTCCCACTTTTAAAATCTAATATTTTTGGGATGAGAATACATGCAGGTTTTATAAATGATTTACAAAATAGACACAAGTACGTGAAACTACATTCTATGGTTGAATTATCGAAATCGAATATGCCCCTTTTTATTAAGTCTGGTAATCTAAGAATTAGGGAACAGACACCCTAATTGACGCGAATCCTAAAGATAGATCTATTGGGCCTAACAAACCCCATCCAAAGTACCGGATGCTTTAGTACTTCGAAATTTATATCATATCCGAAGGGTGTCCCGGAATGATGGGGATATTCTTATATATGCATCTTGTTAATGTCGGTTACCAGGTGTTCACCATATGAATGATTTTTATCTCTATGTATGGGATGTGTATTGAAATATGAAATCTTGTGGTCTATTATTATGATTTGATATATATAGGTTAAACCTATAAATCACCAACATTTTTGTTGACGTTTTAAGCATGTTTATTCTCAGGTGATTATTAAGAGCTTCCGCTATCGCATACTTAAATAAGGACGAGATTTGGAGTCCATGCTTGTATGATATTGTGTAAAAACTGCATTCAAGAAACTTATTTTGTTGTAACATATTTGTATTGTAAACCATTATGTAATGGTCGTGTGTAAACAGGATATTTTAGATTATCATTATTTGATAATCTACGTAAAGCTTTTTAAACCTTTATTGATGAAATAAAGGTTATGGTTTGTAATGAATGCAGTCTTTGAAAAACGTCTCATATAGAGGTCAAAACCTCGCAACGAAATCAATTAATATGGAACGTTTTTAAACAATAAGAACGGGACATTTCAGTTGGTATCCGAGCGTTGGTCTTAGAGAACCAGAATTTTGCATTAGTGTGTCTTATCGAGTTTGTTAGGATGCATTAGTGAGTCTGGACTTCGACCGTGTTTACTTGAAAAATGATTGCTTAACAAATTTTGTTGGAAACTATATATTTTTAACATGTGAATATTATGTGATATATTAATCTCTTAACGCGTTTGATATTATGTGATAGATGTCTACCTCTAGAACAAGTCCCATTGACTCACCTAATAATAATGAAGAGTCAAATGTAAATTGGAATGATTCATGGACTGATTCACAAGTTCCCGAAGAGGAACCGGAAGAAGAGTCAGAACCGGAAGAAGAGTCGGAACCGGAAGAAGAATCGGAACCGGAAGAAGAATCGGAACCGGATGAAGAAATAGAACCGGTGGGGGAAATAATAAAACGGTTAAGTAAAATAAAATCCTCAACCAACCGACCAAGGTTAATTATGGTCAATGGTGTTTCCGCCAAAGAAGCAAAATATTGGGAGGATTACCAATTCTCCGATGAATCGGATTCCGACGAGAATTCTGATGATGTTATAGAAATTACCCAAACTGAATTTAAAAAGGCAAAATAAAATAATAAGGGAAAGGGCATAAAAATAGAGAAATCTAATTCCAACCCCGATGAACTTTATATGTATCGTCAACCCCCGAAGTCATTAAGTTGTAACAATGACCCGAGAACCTCTAAACCACCAGGTTTTTCTAAACCAATGTGGAAAACGACGGCTCGTATTAGGGGAACATCATATATCCCTAGAAACTTGGCAAACCGAACCAACACCGAAGAAGAAGAAACAAGCGAGTTGGAATAAGATAGTTGTATTCGTGTGATGTAATATATGTAATATAGTGTGCTTATGCTTTATGATATATGTAAAAATTGTTTGTATTAATAAGTATTTTTTTTATGAATCTAACTTTTGTCTATTTTACAGTATAAAAACACAAAATGGATAGACAACCCAATATTTTAAGAGACCTACTCGGAGACATGATTGATGAAATCTTGTCTAGAGTCGGTCAGAATTCTTCGGCACAACTATTTAAGGCGAGATCAGTTTGTAAGACATTCGAAGAACATTCCAAGAATGCCTTGGTTTATAAATGGCTTTCGTTCGAAAGATGGGGGATATCACATTGGGAAATCCATAAGTTACGATGTGTTTACTTTGACGCATATATTGCGGGGAACCCAAATGCTATTTTACGCAATGGGTTAAGAAATTATTTTGACTCAATATATCCGAATATTGGACTTCGTGATTTAGAAAAAACGGCTAACATGCAACATAAAGAAGCATGTTATGCTTACGGATTAGTAATGTTCGCTTCTCACCAAAGTGAGAACAAGAACATCGGGCTACAACTATTAAACAAAACGTTCCCACAAGTGACGGAGTCGGTAATTGGGGTAAGAAATGAGGTTTTTAGATTATCACGGGACTGTTGGACATTACGTAACCCTCGTCCCTTTGACGACGTTAAAACACGCTATCTTATCAACGGCCATAATGGTTATGTTCCACAAGACCAAGGATGGGAGGTAATCCTAGTAAAACCAGAATGCATGACTTATTTCTGGACGTATGAATTACGTGTCTTTATTGCCTTTGCTGAACGACTTGTGTACTAGCTAGAATTATCTTCACAACCATCTTGTATCAAATTTATTGTGTGCTATATTTCATGCTATATGTAAAATAAGCGGTATTGTAAGTTTGTAAAATATTGTGTAAAAGTTTGAACGCGAAATATTATTATAATCAGTTTTTCATATAGAATTGTAGTAGTTGAATTATATATTAGCTACTAAGTATGAACTTAACGGGTAGGTACTACCCGAATTTAAACTTATAAAACGCTAATATGAAGAAAAAGCTTTTATAAATGAGTTCATATTATGCTACGAAATACTATTAACTACTCTTAATATTCTGTATGATTAACTTGTTCCATTTGACTATTTTGAAGGAAATGGCACCGACTACTCGACACACCGTGAATATGAATGAAGAGGAATTCCGTACTTTTCTAGCTTCAAACATAGCCGCAGTACAGGCTGCGCTACATACCAACAATAACCTTGGATCTAGCAGTACAGGAAATCGTGTAGGATGCACCTACAAAGAATTCACTGCCTGCAAACCTTTGGAATTTGATGGAACCGAAGGACCGATCGGATTGAAACGGTGGACCGAGAAGGTCGAATCGGTGTTTGCCATAAGTAAGTGTACTGAAGAGGACAAAGTGAAGTACGCTACGCATACCTTCACAGGTTCTGCGTTAACATGGTGGAATACCTATCTAGAGCAAGTGGGACAAGACGATGCGTACGCACTACCGTGGTCAGCTTTCAAGCACTTGATGAACGAGAAGTACCGTCCCAGAACCGAGGTCAATAAGCTCAAGACAGAACTTAGAGGGTTACGAACCCAAGAATTTGATATTACCACGTACGAAAGACGATTCACAGAATTGTGCATATTGTGTCCGGGAGCATTCGAAGATGAGGAAGAGAAGATCGACGCGTTTGTGAAAGGATTACCGGAAAGAATCCAAGAAGATATAAGTTCACGCGAGCCCGACTCCATACAACAGGCATGTAGAATGGCTCACAAACTAGTGAACCAGATTGAAGAAAGAATTAAAGAACAGACTGCTGAAGGGGCCAATGTGAAGCAAGTTAAAAGAAAGTGGGAGGAAAACGGTGATAAGAATCACCAATACAACAACAACAGCAATTACAACAATAATCGCAACAATTATCCCAACAATCGCAACATCAATCGCAACTACAACAAACGGCCCAACAACAACAACAACAACAACAACAACAACAACAACAACAACAACAACAACAATAACAACAACAACAACAACAACAACAACAGCAACTACAACAATCATCCCAACAACAATAATAACCACAACAACAATAACAATCAGAAGCAGCTATGCCAAAGGTGTGAAAAGTATCACTCGGGGTTCTGCACCATATTTTGCAACAAGTGTAAAAGAAATGGTCATAGCGCGGCGAAGTGTGAGGTCTACGGACCAGGGGTTAATAGAACGAAAGTAACAAATGGTGTCGGAACGAGTAATGGCGGAGCAAGTAGTGTCGGAGCAAGTTATGCCAATGTAGTTTGTTATAAATGTGGAAACCGGGCCACATTATTAGAAATTGCCCGAACCAGGAGAACACGAATGGACAAGGCCGCAGAAGAGTTTTCAATATTAATGCGACAGAGGCACAGGAAGACCCGAAGCTTGTTACGGGTACGTTTCTTATTGACAATAAATCTGCTTACGTTTTATTTGATTCGGGTGCGGATAGAAGCTATATGAGTAGAGATTTTTGTGCTAAATTAAGTTGTCCATTGACGCCTTTGGATAGTAAATTTTTACTCGAATTAGTAAATGGTAAATTAATTTCAGCAGATAATATATGTCGGAATCGAGAAATTAAACTGGTTAGCGAAACATTTAAGATTGTTTTGATACCAGTAGAGTTAGGGAGTTTTGATGTGATAATCGGTATGAACTGGTTGAAAGAAGTGAAAGCAGAGATCGTTTGTTACAAAAATGCAATTCGCATTATACGAGAAAAAGGAAAACCCTTAATGGTGTACGGAGAAAAGGGCAACACGAAGTTACATCTTATTAGTAATTTGAAGGCACAAAAACTAATAAGAAAAGGTTGCTATGCTGTTCTAGCACACGTCGAGAAAGTACAAACTGAAGAAAAGAGCATCAATGATGTTCCCATTGCAAAAGAATTTCCCGATGTATTTTTGAAAGAATTACTGGGATTACCCCCACATCGATCCGTTGAATTTCAAATAGATTTTGCACCAGGAGCTGCACCAATAGCTCGTTCTCCTTACAGACTCGCACCCAGCGAGATGAAAGAACTGCAAAGCCAATTACAAGAACTTTTAGAGCGTGGTTTCATTCGACCAAGCACATCACTGTGGGGAGCTCCTGTTTTGTTTGTCAAGAAGAAAGATGGTACATTCAGGTTATGTATCGACTACCGAGAGTTGAACAAACTTACCATCAAGAACCGCTACCCACTACCGAGAATCGACGACTTATTTGATCAACTACAAGGCTCGTCTGTTTATTCAAAGATTGACTTACGTTCCGGGTATCATCAAATGCGGGTGAAAGAAGATGATATTCCAAAGACTGCTTTCAGAACACGTTACAGTCATTACGAGTTTATGGTCATGCCATTTGGTTTAACTAATGCACCAGCTGTGTTCATGGACCTTATGAACCGAGTGTGTGGACCATACCTTGACAAGTTTGTCATTGTTTTCATTGATGACATACTTATTTACTCAAAGAATGACCAAGAACACGGTGAACATTTGAGAAAGGTGTTAGAAGTATTGACGAAGGAAGAATTGTACGCTAAGTTTTCAAAGTGTGCATTTTGGTTGGAAGAAGTTCAATTCCTCGGTCACATAGTGAACAAAGAAGGTATTAAGGTGGATCCGGCAAAGATAGAAACTGTTGAAAAGTGGGAAACCCCAAAACCTCCGAAACACATACGCCAGTTTTTAGGACTAGCTGGTTACTACAGAAGGTTCTTCCAAGACTTTTCCAGAATAGCAAAACTCTTGACTGCATTAACGCATAAAGGGAAGAAATTTGAATGGAATGATGAACAAGAGAAAGCATTTCAGTTATTAAAGAAAAAGCTAACTACGGAACCTATATTGTCATTGCCTGAAGGGAATGATGATTTTGTGATTTATTGTGACGCATTAAAGCAAGGTCTCGGTTGTAGTGACCCGAACTTTTCCATGTTTATATATATTAATTGAGATTGATATTTACATGATTAAATGTTTCCAACATGTTAAGCAATCAAACTTGTTAAGACTTGACTAATTGAAATATGTTTCATATAGACAATTGACCACCTAAGTTGACCGGTGATTCACGAACGTTAAAACTTGTAAAAACTATATGATGACAAATATATGGATATATATATAGTTAACATTATACTATGATAAGTAAACATATCATTAAGTATATTAACAATGAACTACATATGTAAAAACAAGACTACTAACTTAATGATTTTTAAACGAGACATATATGTAACGATTATCGTTGTAAAGACATTTAATGTATATATATATATATATCATATTAAGAGATATTCATACATGATAATATCATGATAATATAATAATTTAAAATCTCATTTGATATTATAAACATTGGGTTAACAACATTTAACAAGATCGTTAACCTAAATGTTTCAAAACAACAGTTACATGTAACGACTAACGATGACTTAACGACTCAGTTAAAATGTATATACATGTAGTGTTTTAATATGTATTTATACACGTTTGAAAGACTTCAATACACTTATCAAAATACTTCTACTTAACAAAAATGCTTACAATTACATCCTCGTTCAGTTTCATCAACAATTCTACTCGTATGCACCCGTATTCGTACTCGTACAATACACAGCTTTTAGATGTATGTACTATTAGTATATACACTCCAATGATCAGCTCTTAGCAGCCCATGTGAGTCACCTAACATATGTGGGAACCATCATTTGGCAACTAGCATGAAATATCTCATAAAATTACAAAAATATGAGTAATCATTCATGACTTATTTACATGAAAACAAAATTACATATCCTTTATATCTAATCCATACACCAACGACCAAAAACACCTACAAACACTTTCATTCTTCAATTTTATTTATCTAATTGATCTCTCTCAAGTTCTATCTTCAAGTTCTAAGTATTCTTCATATATTCTACAAGTTCTAGTTACATAAAATCAAGAATACTTTCAAGTTTGCTAGCTCACTTCCAATCTTGTAAGGTGATCATCCAACCTCAAGAAATCTTTGTTTCTTACAGTAGGTTATCATTCTAATACAAGGTAATAATCATATTCAAACTTTGGTTCAATTTCTATAACTATAACAATCTTATTTCAAGTGATGATCTTACTTGAACTTGTTTTCGTGTCATGATTCTGCTTCAAGAACTTCGAGCCATCCAAGGATCCGTTGAAGCTAGATCCATTTTTCTCTTTTCCAGTAGGTTTATCCAAGGAACTTAAGGTAGTAATGATGTTCATAACATCATTCAATTCATACATATAAAGCTATCTTATTCGAAGGTTTAAACTTGTAATCACTAGAACATAGTTTAGTTAATTCTAAACTTGTTCGCAAACAAAAGTTAATCCTTCTAACTTGACTTTTAAAATCAACTAAACACATGTTCTATATCTATATAATATGCTAACTTAATGATTTAAAACCTGGAAACACGAAAAACACCGTAAAACCGGATTTACGCCGTCGTAGTAACACCGCGGGCTGTTTTGGGTTAGTTAATTAAAAACTATGATAAACTTTGATTTAAAAGTTGTTATTCTGAGAAAATTATTTTTATTATGAACATGAAACTATATCCAAAAATTATGGTTAAACTCAAAGTGAAAGTATGTTTTCTAAAATGGTCATCTAGACGTCGTTCTTTCGACTGAAATGACTACCTTTAAAAAACGACTTGTAACTTATTTTTCCGACTATAAACCTATACTTTTTCTGTTTAGATTCATAAAATAGAGTTCAATATGAAACGATAGCAATTTGATTCACTCAAAACGGATTTAAAATGAAGAAGTTATGGGTAAAACAAGATTGGATAATTTTTCTCATTTTAGCTACGTGAAAATTGGTAACAAATCTATTCCAACCATAACTTAATCAACTTGTATTGTATATTATGTAATCTTGAGATACCATAGACACGTATACAATGTTTCGACCTATCATGTCGACACATCTATATATATTTCGGAACAACCATAGACACTCTATATGTGAATGTTGGAGTTAGCTATACAGGGTTGAGGTTGATTCCAAAATATATATAGTTTGAGTTGTGATCAATACTGAGATACGTATACACTGGGTCGTGGATTGATTCAAGATAATATTTATCGATTTATTTCTGTACATCTAACTGTGGACAACTAGTTGTAGGTTACTAACGAGGACAACTGACTCAATAAACTTAAAACATCAAAATATATTAAAAGTGTTGTAAATATATTTTGAACATACTTTGATATATATGTATATATTGTTATAGGTTCGTGAATCAACCAGTGGCCAAGTCTTACTTCCCGACGAAGTAAAAATCTGTAAAAGTGAGTTATAGTCCCACTTTTAAAATCTAATATTTTTGGGATGAGAATACATGCAGGTTTTATAAATGATTTACAAAATAGACACAAGTACGTGAAACTACATTCTATGGTTGAATTATCGAAATCGAATATGCCCCTTTTTATTAAGTCTGGTAATCTAAGAATTAGGGAACAGACACCCTAATTGACGTGAATCCTAAAGATAGATCTATCGGGCCCAACAAGCCCCATCCAAAGTACCTGATGCTTTAGTACTTCGAAATTTATATCATATCCGAAGGGTGTCCCGGAATGATGGGGATATTCTTATATATATGCATCTTGTTAATGTCGGATACCAGGTGTTCACCATATGAATGATTTTTATCTCTATGTATGGGATGTGTATTGAAATATGAAATCTTGTGGTCTATTATTATGATTTGATATATATAGGTTAAACCTATAACTCACCAACATTTTTGTTGACGTTTTAAGCATGTTTATTCTCAGGTGATTATTAAGAGCTTTCGCTGTCGCATACTTAAATAAGGACGAGATTTGGAGTTCATGCTTGTATGATACTGTGTAAAAACTGCATTCAAGAAACTTATTTTGTTGTAACATATTTGTATTGTAAACCATTATGTAATGGTCGTGTGTAAACAGGATATTTTAGATTATCATTATTTGATAATCTACGTAAAGCTTTTTAAACCTTTATTGATGAAATAAAGGTTATGGTTTGTTTTAAAATGAATGCAGTCTTTTATAAACATCTCATATAGAGGTCAAAACCTCGCAACGAAATCAATTAATATGGAACGTTTTTAATCAATAAGAACGGGACATTTCAGTTGGTATCCGATTGTTGGTCTTAGAGAACCAGAATTTTGCATTAGTGTGTCTTATCGAGTTTGTTAGGATGCATTAGTGAGTCTGGACTTCGACCGTGTTTACTTGAAAAATGATTGCTTAACAAATTTTGTTGGAAACTATATATTTTTAACATGTGAATATTATGTGATATATTAATCTCTTAACGCGTTTGATATTATGTGATAGATGTCTACCTCTAGAACAAGTCTCATTGACTCACCTAATAATAATGAAGAATCAAATGTAAATTGGAATGATTTGTGGACTGATTCACAAGTTCCCGAAGAGGAACCGGAAGAAGAGTCGGAACCGGAAGAAGAATCAGAACAGGAAGAAGAATCGGAACCGGATGAAGAAATAGAACCGGTGGGGGAAATAATAAAACGGTTAAGTAAAAGAAAATCCTCAACCAACCGACCAAGGTTAATTATGGTCGATGGTGTTTCCGCCAAGGAAGCAAAATATTGGGAGGATTACCAATTCTTCAATGAATCGGATTCCGACGAGAATTCTGATGATGTTATAGAAATTACCCCAACTGAATTTAAAAAGGCAAAAGAAATTAATAAGGGAAAGGGCATAAAAATAGAGAAATCTAATTCCAACCCCGATGAACTTTATATGTATCGTCAACCCCCGGAGTCCTTAAGTTGTAACAATGACCCGGGAACCTCTAAACCACCAGGTTTTTCTAAACCAATGTGGAAAACGACGGCTCGTATTAGGGGAACATCATATATCCCTAGAAACTTGGCAAAACGATCCAAAACCGAAGAAGAAGAAACAAGCGAGTCGGAATAAGATAGTTGTATTCGTGTGGTGTAATATATGTAATATAGTGTGCTTATGCTTTATGATATATGTAAAAATTGCTTGTATTAATAAGTATTTTTTTTTATGAATCTAACTCTTGTCTATTTTACAGTATAAAAACACAAAATGGATAGACAACCCAATATTTTAAGAGACCTACCCAGAGACATGATTGATGAAATCTTGTCTAGAGTCGGTCAGAATTCTTCGGCACAACTATTTAAGGCGAAATCAGTTTGTAAGACATTCGAAGAACGTTCCAAGAATGCCTTGGTTTATAAAAGGCTTTCGTTCGAAAGATGGGGGATATCACATTGGGAAATCCATAAGTTACGATGTGTTTACTTTGACGCATATATTGCGGGGAACCCAAATGCTATTTTACGCAATGGGTTAAGAAATTATTTTGACTCAATATATCCGAATATTGGACTTCGTGATTTAGAAAAAGCGGCTAACATGCAACATAAAGAAGCATGTTATGCTTACGGATTAGTAATGTTCGCTTCTCACCAAAGTGAGAACAAGAACATCGGGCTACAACTATTAAACAAAACGTTCCCACAAGTGACGGAGTCGGTAATTGGGGTAAGAAATGAGGTTTTTAGATTGTTACGGGACTGTTGGACATTACGTAACCCTCGTCCCTTTGACGACGTTACAACACGCTGTCTTATCAATGGCCATAACGGTTATGTTCCACAAGACCAAGGATGGGAAGTAATCCTAGTAAAACCAGAATGCATGACTTGTTTCTGGACGTATGAATTACGTGTCTTTATTGCCTTTGCTGAACGACTTGTGTACTAGCTAGAATTATCTTCACAACCATCTTGTATCAAATTTATTGTGTGCTATATTTCATGCTATATGTAAAATAAGCGGTATTGTAAGTTTGTAAAATATTGTGTAAAAGTTTGAACGCGAAATATTATTATAATCAGTTTTTCATATAGAATTGTAGTAGTTGAATTGTATATTAGCTACTAAGTATGAACTTAATGGGTAGGTACTACCCGAATTTAAACTTATAAAACGCTAATATGAAGAAAAAGCTTTTATAAATGAGTTCATATTATGCTACGAAATACTATTAACTACTCTTAATATTCTGTATGATTAACTTGTTCCATTTGACTATTTTGAAGGAAATGGCACCAACTACTCGACACACCGTGAATATGAATGAAGAGGAATTCCGTACTTTTCTAGCTTCAAACATAGCCGCAGTACAGGCTGCGCTACATACCAACAATAACCTTGGATATAGCAGTACAGGAAATCGTGTAGGATGCACCTACAAAGAATTCACTGCCTGCAAACCTTTGGAATTTGATGGAACCAAAGGACCGATCGGATTGAAACGGTGGACCGAGAAGGTCGAATCGGTGTTTGCCATAAGTAAGTGTACTGAAGACGACAAAGTGAAGTACACTACGCATACCTTCACAGGTTCTGCGTTAACATGGTGGAATACCTATCTAGAGCAAGTGGGACAAGACGATGCGTACGCACTACCGTGGTCAGCATTCAAGCACTTGATGAACGAGAAGTACCGTCCCAGAACCGAGGTCAATAAGCTCAAGACAGAACTTAGAGGATTACGAACCCAAGGATTTGATATTACCACGTACGAAAGACGATTCACAGAATTGTGCCTATTGTGTCCGAGAGCATTCGAAGATGAGGAAGAGAAGATATACGCGTTTGTGAAAGGATTACCGGAAAGAATCCAAGAAGATATAAGTTCACACGAGCCCGCCTCCATACAACAGGCATGTAGAATGGCTCACAAACTAGTGAACTAGATTGAAGAAAGAATTAAAGAACAGACTGCTGAAGAGGCCAATGTGAAGCAAGTCAAAAGAAAGTGGGAGGAAAACGGTGATAAGAATCACCAACACAACAACAACAGCAATTACAACAATAATCGCAACAATTATCCCAACAATCGCAACATCAATCGCAACTACAACAAACGGCCCAACAACAACAACAACAATAACAACAACAGCAACTACAACAATCATCCCAACAACAATAATAACCGCAACAACAACAACAATCAGAAGCAGCTATGCAAAAGGTGTGAAAAGTATCACTCGGGGTTCTGCACCAAATTTTGCAACAACTGTAAAAGAAATGGTCATAGCGCGGTGAAGTGTGAGGTCTACGGACCAGGGGTTAACAGAACGAAAGGAACAAATGGTGTCGGAACAAGTAATGGCGGAGCAAGTAGTGTCAGAGCAAGTTATGCCAATGTAGTTTGTTATAAATGTGGAAAACCGGGCCACATTATTAGAAATTGCCCAAACCAGGAGAACACGAATGGACAAGGCCGCGGAAGAGTTTTCAATATTAATGCGGCAGATGCACAGGAAGACCCGGAGCATGTTACGGGTACGTTTCTTATTGACAATAAATCTGCTTACGTTTTATTTGATTCGGGTGCGGATAGAAGCTATATGAGTAGAGATTTTTGTGCTAAATTAAGTTGTCCATTGACGCCTTTGGATAGTAAATTTTTACTCGAATTAGCAAATGGTAAATTAATTTCAGCAGATAATATATGTCGGAATCGAGAAATTAAACTGGTTAGCGAAACATTTAAGATTGATTTGATACCAGTAGAGTTAGGGAGTTTTGATGTGATAATCGGTATGGACTGGTTGAAAGAAGTGAAAGCAGAGATCGTTTGTTACAAAAATGCAATTCGCATTATACGAGAAAAAGGAAAACCCTTAATGGTGTACGGAGAAAAGGGCAACACGAAGCTACATCTTATTAGTAATTTGAAGGCACAAAAACTAATAAGAAAAGGTTGCTATGCTGTTCTAGCACACGTCGAGAAAGTACAAACTGAAGAAAAGAGCATCAATGATGTTCCCATTGCAAAAGAATTTCCCGATGTATTTCCGAAAGAATTACCGGGATTACCCCCACATCGATCCGTTGAATTTCAAATAGATCTTGTACCAGGAGCTGAACCAATAGCTCGTGCTCCTTACAGACTCGCACCCAGCGAGATGAAAGAACTGCAAAGCCAATTACAAGAACTTTTAGAGCGTGGTTTCATTCGACCAAGCACATCACCGTGGGGAGCTCCTGTTTTGTTTGTCAAGAAGAAAGATGGTACATTCAGGTTGTGTATCGACTATCGAGAGTTGAACAAACTTACCATCAAGAACCGCTACCCACTACCGAGAATCGACGACTTATTTGATCAACTACAAAGCTCGTCTGTTTATTCAAAGATTGACTTACGTTCCGGGTATCATCAAATGCGGGTGAAAGAAGATGATATTCCAAAGACTGCTTTCAGAACACGTTACGGTCATTACGAGTTTATGGTCATGCCGTTTGGTTTAACTAATGCACCAGCTGTGTTCATGGACCTTATGAACCGGGTTTGTGGACCATACCTTGACAAGTTTGTCATTGTTTTCATTGATGACATACTTATTTACTCAAAGAATGACCAAGAACACGGTGAACATTTGAGAAAGGTGTTAGAAGTATTGAGGAAGGAAGAATTGTACGCTAAGTTTTCAAAGTTTGCATTTTGGTTAGAAGAAGTTCAATTCCTCGGTCACATAGTGAACAAAGAAGGTATTAAGGTGGATCCGGCAAAGATAGAAACTGTTAAAAAGTGGGAGACCCCGAAAACTCCGAAACACATACGCCAGTTTTTAGGACTAGCTGGTTACTACAGAAGGTTCATCCAAGACTTTTCCAGAATAGCAAAACCCTTGACTGCATTAACGCATAAAGGGAAGAAATTTGAATGGAATGATGAACAAGAGAAAGCGTTTCAATTATTGAAGAAAAAGCTAACTACGGCACCTATATTGTCATTGCCTGAAGGGAATGATGATTTTGTGATTTATTGTGACACATCAAAGCAAGGTCTCGGTTGTGTATTAATGCAACGAACGAAGGTGATTGCTTATGCGTCTAGACAATTGAAGATTCACGAACAAAATTATACGACGCATGATTTGGAATTAGGCGCGGTTGTTTTTGCATTAAAGACTTGGAGGCACTACTTATATGGGGTAAAAAGTATTATATATACCGACCACAAAAGTCTTCAACACATATTTAATCAGAAACAACTGAATATGAGGCAGCGTAGGTGGATTGAATTATTGAATGATTACGACTTTGAGATTCGTTACCACCCGGGGAAGGCAAATGTGGTAGCCGATGCCTTGAGCAGGAAGGACAGAGAACCCATTCGAGTAAAATCTATGAATATAATGATTCATAATAACCTTACTACTCAAATAAAGGAGGCGCAACAAGGAGTTTTAAAAGAGGGAAATTTAAAGGATGAAATACCCAAAGGATCGGAGAAGCATCTTAATATTCGGGAAGACGGAACCCGGTATAGGGCTGAAAGGATTTGGGTACCAAAATTTGGAGATATGAGAGAAATTGTACTTAGAGAAGCTCATAAAACCAGATACTCAATACATCCAGGAACCGGGAAGATGTACAAGGATCTCAAGAAACATTTTTGGTGGCCGGGTATGAAAGCCGATGTTGCTAAATACGTAGGAGAATGTTTGACGTGTTCTAAGGTCAAAGCTGAGCATCAGAAACCATCAGGTCTACTTCAACAACCCGAAATCCCGGAATGGAAATGGGAAAACATTACCATGGATTTCATCACTAAATTGCCAAGGACTGCAAATGGTTTTGATACTATTTGGGTAATAGTTGATCGTCTCACCAAATCAGCACACTTCCTGCCAATAAGAGAAGATGACAAGATGGAGAAGTTAGCACGACTGTATTTGAAGGAAGTCGTCTCCAGACATGGAATACCAATCTCTATTATCTCTGATAGGGATGGCAGATTTATTTCAAGATTCTGGCAGACATTACAGCAAGCATTAGGAACTCGCCTAGACATGAGTACTGCATATCCTCCACAAACTGATGGGCAGAGCGAAAGGACGATACAAACGCTTGAAGACATGCTACGAGCATGTGTTATTGATTTCGGAACATCTACCGTTAGCAGAATTTTCCTACAACAACAACTACCATTCAAGCATTGAGATGGCGCCGTTTGAAGCACTTTATGGTAGAAAGTGTAGGTCTCCGATTTGTTGGAGTGAAGTGGGGGATAGACAGATTACGGGTCCGGAGATTATACAAGAAACTACCGAGAAGATCATCCAAATTCAACAACGGTTAAAAACCACCCAAAGTCGACAAAAGAGCTACGCTGTAGTGACCCGAACTTTTCCATGTTTATATATATTAATTGAGATTGATATTTACATGATTAAATGTTTCCAACATGTTAAGCAATCAAACTTGTTAAGACTTGATTAATTGAAATATGTTTCATATAGACAATTGACCACCCAAGTTGACCGGTGATTCACGAACGTTAAAACTTGTAAAAACTATATGATGACATATATATGGTTATATATATAGTTAACATGATATTATGATAATTAAACATATCATTAAGTATATTAACAATGAACTACATATGTAAAAACAAGACTACTAACTTAATGATTTTGAAACGAGACATATATGTAACGATTATCGTTGTAACGACATTTAATGTATATATATCATATTAGGAGATATTCGTACATCATAACATCATGATAATATAATAATTTAAAATCTCTTTTGATATTATAAACATTGGGTTAACAACATTTAACAAGATCGTTAACCTAAAGGTTTCAAAACAACATTTACATGTAACGACTAACGATGACTTAACGACTCAGTTAAAATGTATATACATGTAGTGTTTTAATATGTATTCATACACTTTTGAAAGACTTCAAGACACTTATCAAAATACTTCTACTTAACAAAAATGCTTACAATTACATCCTCGTTCAGTTTCATCAACAATTCTACTCGTATGCACCCGTATTCGTACTCGTACAATACAAAACTTTTAGATGTATGTACTATTGGTATATACACTCCAATGATCAGCTCTTAGCAGCCCATGTGAGTCACCTAACACATGTGAGAACCATCATTTGGCAACTAGCATGAAATATCTCATAAAATTACAAAAATATGAGTAATCATTCATGACTTATTTACATGAAAACAAAATTACATATCCTTTATATCTAATCCATACACCAACGACCAAAAACACCTACAAACACTTTCACTCTTCAATTTTCTTCATCTAATTGATATCTCTCAAGTTCTATCTTCAAGTTCTAAGTGTTCTTCATAAATTCCAAAAGTTCTAGTTTCATAAAATCAAGAATACTTTCAAGTTTGCTAGCTCACTTACAATCTTGTAAGGTGATTATCCAACCTCAAGAAATCTTTGTTTCTTACAGTAGGTTATCATTCTAATACAAGGTAATAATCATATTCAAACTTTGGTTCAATTTCTATAACTATAACAATCTTATTTCAAGTGACGATCTTACTTGAACTTGTTTTCGTGTCATGATTCTGCTTCAAGAACTTCGAGCCATCCAAGGATCCATTGAAGCTAGATCCATTTTTCTCTTTTCCAGTAGGTTTATCCAAGGAACTTAAGGTAGTAATGATGTTCATAACATCATTCGATTCATACATATAAAGCTATCTTATTCAAAGGTTTAAACTTGTAATCACTAGAACATAGTTTAGTTAATTCTAAACTTTTTCACAAACAAAAGTTAATCCTTCTAACTTGACTTTTAAAATCAACTAAACACATGTTCTATATCTATATGATATGCTAACTTAATGATTTAAAACCTGGAAACACGAAAAACACCGTAAAACCGGATTTACGCCATCGTAGTAACACCGCGGGCTGTTTTGGGTTAGTTAATTAAAAACTATGATAAACTTTGATTTAAAAGTTGTTATTCTGAGAAAAATGATTTTTATTATGAACATGAAACTATATCCAAAAATTATGGTTAAACTCAAAGTGGAAGTATGTTTTCTAAAATGGTCATCTAGACGTCGTTCTTTCGACTGAAATGACTACCTTTACAAAAACGACTTGTAACTTATTTTTCCGACTATAAACCTATACTTTTTCTATTTAGATTCATAAAATAGAGTTCAATATGAAACCATAGCAATTTGATTCACTCAAAACGGATTTAAAATGAAGAAGTTATGGGTAAAACAAGATTGGATAATTTTTCTCATTTTAGCTACGTGAAAATTGGTAACAAATCTATTCAAACCATAACTTAATCAACTTGTATTGTATATTATGTAATCTTGAGATACCATAGACACGTATACAATGTTTCAACCTATCATGTCGACACATCTATATATATTTCGGAACAACCATAGACACTCTATATGTGAATGTTGGAGTTAGCTATACAGGGTTGAGGTTGATTCCAAAATATATATAGTTTGAGTTGTGATCAATACTGAGATACGTATACACTGGGTCGTGGATTGATTCAAGATAATATTTATCGATTTATTTCTGTACATCTAACTGTGGACAACTAGTTGTAGGTTACTAACGAGGACAGCTGACTTAATAAACTTAAAACATCAAAATATATTAAAAGTGTTGTAAATATATTTTGAACATACTTTGATATATATGTATATATTGTTATAGGTTCGTGAATCAACCAGTGGCCAAGTCTTACTTCCCGACGAAGTAAAAATCTGTGAAAGTGAGTTATAGTCCCACTTTTAAAATCTAATATTTTTGGGATGAGAATACATGCAGGTTTTATAAATGATTTACAAAATAGACACAAGTACGTGAAACTACATTCTATGGTTGAATTATCGAAATCGAATATGCCCCTTTTTATTAAGTCTGGTAATCTAAGAATTAGGGAACAGACACCCTAATTGACGTGAATCCTAAAGATAGATCTATCGGGCCCAACAAGCCCCATCCAAAGTACCGGATGCTTTAGTACTTCGAAATTTATATCATATCCGAAGGGTGTCCCGGAATGATGGGGATATTCTTATATATGCATCTTGTTAATGTCGGTTACCAGGTGTTCACCATATGAATGATTTTTATCTCTATGTATGGGATGTGTATTGAAATATGAAATCTTGTGGTCTATTATTATGATTTGATATATATAGGTTAAACCTATAACTCACCAACATTTTTGTTGACGTTTTAAGCATGTTTATTCTCAGGTGATTATTAAGAGCTTCCGCTGTCGCATACTTAAATAAGGACGAGATTTGGAGTCCATGCTTGTATGATATTGTGTAAAAACTGCATTCAAGAAACTTATTTTGTTGTAACATATTTGTATTGTAAACCATTATGTAATGGTCGTGTGTAAACAGGATATTTTAGATTATCATTATTTGATAATCTACGTAAAGCTTTTTAAAACCTTTATCTATGAAATAAAGGTTATGGTTTGTTTTAAAAATGAATGCAGTCATTGAAAAACGTCTCATATAGAGGTCAAAACCTCGCAACGAAATCAATTAATATGGAACGTTTTTAATCAATAAGAACGGGATATTTCATACGCTGACATTAAAAGAAAAGATATAGAATTTGAAATTGGAGAGATGGTCATGCTTAAAGTTGCACCTTGGAAAGGCGTTGTTCGATTTGGTAAACGAGGGAAATTAAATCCAAGGTATATTGGACCATTCAAGATTATTGATCGTGTCAGACCAGTAGCTTACCAACTTGAGTTACCTCAACAACTCGCAGCTGTACATAACACTTTCCACGTCTCGAATTTGAAGAAATGTTTTGCTAAAGAAGATCTCACTATTCCGTTAGATGAAATCCAAATCAACGAAAAACTTCAATTCATCGAAGAACCCGTCAAAATAATGGATCGTGAGGTTAAAAGACTTAAGCAAAACAAGATACCAATTGTTAAGGTTTGATGGAATGCTCGTAGAGGACCCGAGTTTACCTAGGAGCATGAAGATCAGATGAAGAAGAAATACCCGCATCTATTTCCAGAAGATTCGTCAACACCTTCAACAGCTTAAAATTTCGGGACGAAATTTATTTAACGGGTAGGTACTATAGTGACCCGAACTTTTCCATGTTTATATATATTAATTGAGATTGATATTTACATGATTAAATGTTTCCAACATGTTAAGCAATCAAACTTGTTAAGACTTGACTAATTGAAATATTTTCATATAGACAATTGACCACCTAAGTTGACCGGTGATTAACGAACGTTAAAACTTGTAAAAACTATATGATGACATATATTTGGATATATATATAGTTAACATTATACTATGATAAGTAAACATATCATTAAGTATATTAACAATGAACTACATATGTAAAAACAAGACTACTAACTTAATGATTTTTAAACGAGACATATATGTAACGATTATCGTTGTAAAGACATTTAATCTATATATATATCATATTAAGAGATATTCATACATGATAATATCATGATAATATAATAATTTAAAATCTCATTTGATATTATAAACATTGGGTTAACAACATTTAACAAGATCGTTAACCTAAAGGTTTCAAAACAACAATTACATGTAACGACTAACGATGACTTAACGACTCAGTTAAAATGTATATACATGTAGTGTTTTAATATGTATTTATACACGTTTGAAAGACTTCAATACACTTATCAAAATACTTCTACTTAACAAAAATGCTTACAATTACATCCTCGTTCAGTTTCATCAACAATTCTACTCGTATGCAACCGTATTCGTACTCGTACAATACACAGCTTTTAGATGTATGTACTATTGGTATATACACTCCAATGATTAGCTCTTAGCAGCTCATGTGAGTCACCTAACACATGTGGGAACCATCATTTGGCAACTATCATGAAATATCTCATAAAATTACAAAAATATGAGTAATCATTCATGACTTATTTACATGAAAACAAAATTACATATCCTTTATATCTAATCCATACACCAACGACCAAAAACACCTACAAAAACTTTCATTCTTCAATTTTCTTCATCTAATTGATCTCTCTCAAGTTCTATCTTCAAGTTCTAAGTGTTCTTCATATATTCTACAAGTTCTAGTTACATAAAATCAAGAATACTTTCAAGTTTGCTAGCTCACTTACAATCTTGTAAGGTGATCATCCAACCTCAAGAAATCTTTGTTTCTTATAGTAGGTTATCATTCTAATACAAGATAATAATCATATTCAAATTTTGGTTCAATTTCTATAACTATAACAATCTTATTTCAAGTGATGATCTTACTTGAACTTGTTTTCGTGTCATGATTCTGCTTCAAGAACTTCGAGCCATCCAAGGATCCGTTGAAGCTAGATCCATTTTTCTCTTTTCCAGTAGGTTTATAAAAGGAACTTAAGGTAGGAATGATGTTCATAACATCATTCGATTCATACATATAAAGCTATCTTATTCGAAGGTTTAAACTTGTAATCACTAGTACATAGTATAGTGAATTCTAAACTTGTTCGCAAACAAAAGTTAATCCTTCTAACTTGACTTCTAAAATCAACTAAACACATGTTCTATATCTATATGATATGCTAACTTAATGATTTAAAACCTGGAAACACGAAAAACACCGTAAAACCGGATTTACGCCATCGTAGTAACACCGCGGGCTGTTTTGGGTTAGTTAATTAAAAACTATGATAAACTTTGATTTAAAAGTTATTATTCTGAGAAAAATGATTTTTATTATGAACATGAAACTATATCCAAAAATTATGGTTAAACTCAAAGTGGAAGTATGTTTTCTAAAATGGTCATCTAGACGTCGTTCTTTCGACTGAAATGACTACCTTTACAAAAACGACTTGTAACTTATTTTTCTGACTATAAACCTATACTTTTTCTGTTTAGATTCATAAAATAGAGTTCAATATGAAACCATAGCAATTTGATTCACTCAAAACGGATTTAAAATGAAGAAGTTATGGGTAAAACAAGATTGGATAATTTTTCTCATTATAGCTACGTGAAAATTGGTAACAAATCTATTCCAACCATAACTTAATCAACTTATATTGTATATTATGTAATCTTGAGATACCATAGACACGTATACAATGTTTCAACCTATCATGTCGACACATCTATATATATTTCGGAACAACCATAGACACTCTATATGTGAATGTTGGAGTTAGCTATACAGGGTTGAGGTTGATTCCAAAATATATATAGTTTGAGTTGTGATCAATACTGAGATACGTATACACTGGGTCGTGGATTGATTCAAGATAATATTTATCGATTTATTTCTGTACATCTAACTGTGGACAACTAGTTGTAGGTTACTAACGAGGACAGCTGACTTAATAAACTTAAAACATCAAAATATATTAAAAGTGTTGTAAATATATTTTGAACATACTTTGATATATATGTATATATTGTAATAGGTTCGTGAATCAACCAGTGGCCAAGTCTTACTTCCCGACGAAGTAAAAATCTGTGAAAGTGAGTTATAGTCCCACTTTTAAAATCTAATATTTTTGGGATGAGAATACATGCAGGTTTTATAAATGATTTACAAAATAGACACAAGTACGTGAAACTACATTCTATGGTTGAATTATCGAAATCGAATATGCCCCTTTTTATTAAGTCTGGTAATCTAAGAATTAGGGAACAGACACCCTAATTGACGCGAATCCTAAAGATAGATCTATCGGGCCCAACAAGCCCCATCCAAAGTACCGGATGCTTTAGTACTTCGAAATTTATATCATATCCGAAGGGTGTCCCGGAATGATGGGGATATTCTTATATATGCATCTTGTTAATGTCGGTTACCAGGTGTTCACCATATGAATGATTTTTATCTCTATGTATGGGATGTGTATTGAAATATGAAATCTTGTGGTCTATTATTATGATTTGATATATATAGGTTAAACCTATAACTCACCAACATTTTTGTTGACGTTTTAAGCATGTTTATTCTCAGGTGATTATTAAGAGCTTCCGCTGTCGCATACTTAAATAAGGACGAGATTTGGAGTCCATGCTTGTATGATATTGTGTAAAAACTGCATTCAAGAAACTTATTTTGTTGTAACATATTTGTATTGTAAACCATTATGTAATGGTCGTGTGTAAACAGGATATTTTAGATTATCGTTATTTGATAATCTACGTAAAGCTTTTTAAACCTTTATTGATGAAATAAAGGTTATGGTTTGTTTTAAAATGAATGCAATCTTTGAAAAACGTCTCATATAGAGGTCAAAACCTCGCAACGAAATCAATTAATATGGAACGTTTTTAATCAATAAGAACGGGACATTTCATTGGTTGTGTATTAATGCAACGAACGAAGGTGATTGCTTATGCGTCTAGACAATTGAAGATTCACGAACAAAATTATACGACGCATGATTTGGAATTAGGCGCGGTTGTTTTTGCATTAAAGACTTGGAGGCACTACTTATATGGGGTCAAAAGTATTATATATACCGACCACAAAAGTCTTCAACACATATTTAATCAGAAACAACTGAATATGAGGCAGCGTAGGTGGATTGAATTATTGAATGATTACGACTTTGAGATTTGTTACCACCAGGGGAAGGCAAATGTGGTAGCCGATGCCTTGAGCAGGAAGGACAGAGAACCCATTCGAGTAAAATCTATGAATATAATGATTCATAATAACCTTACTACTCAAATAAAGGAGGCACAACAAGGAGTTTTAAAAGAGGGAAATTTAAAGGATGAAATACCCAAAGGATCGGAGAAGCATCTTAATATTCGGGAAGACGGAACCCGGTATAGGGCTGAAAGGATTTGGGTTCCAAAATTTGGAGATATGAGAGAAATGGTATTTAGAGAAGCTCATAAAACCAGATACTCAATACATCCTGGAACGGGGAAGATGTACAAGGATCTCAAGAAACATTTTTGGTGGCCGGGTATGAAAGCCGATGTTGCTAAATACGTAGGAGAATGTTTGACGTGTTATAAGGTCAATGCTGAGCAACAGAAACCATCAGGTCTACTTCAACAACCCGAAATCCCGGTATGGAAATGGGAAAACATTACCATGGATTTCATCACTAAATTGCCAAGGACTGCAAGTGGTTTTGATACTATTTGGGTAATAGTTGATCGTCTCACCAAATCAGCACACTTCCTGCTAATAAGAGAAGATGACAAGATGGAGAAGTTAGCACAACTGTATTTGAAGGAAGTCGTCTCCAGACATGGAATACGAATCTCTATTATCTCTGATAGGGATGGTGAATTTATTTCAAGATTCTGGCAGACATTACAGCAAGCATTAGGAACTCGTCTAGACATGAGTACTGCCTATCATCCACAAACTGATGGGCAGAGGGAAAGGACGATACAAATTCTTGAAGACATGCTACGAGCATGTGTTATTGATTTCGGAAACAGTTGGGATCGACATCTACCGTTAGCAGAATTTTCCTACAACAACAGCTACCATTCAAGCATTGAGATGGCGCCGTTTGAAGCACTTTATGGTAGAAAGTGCAGGTCTCCGATTTGTTGGAGTGAAGTGGGGGATAGACAGATTACGGGTCCGGAGATTATACAAGAAACTACCGAGAAGATCATCCAAATTCAACAACGGTTGAAAACCGCCTAAAGTCGACAAAAGAGCTACGCTGACATTAAAAGAAAAGATATAGAATTTGAAATTGGAGAGATGGTCATGCTTAAAGTTGCACCTTGGAAAGGCGTTGTTCGATTTGGTAAACGAGGGAAATTAAATCCAAGGTATATTGGACCATTCAAGATTATTAATCGTGTCGGACCAATAGCTTACCGACTTGAGTTACCTCAACAACTCGCGGCTGTACATAACACTTTCCACGTCTCGAATTTGAAGAAATATTTTGCTAAAGAAGATCTCACTATTCCGTTAGATGAAATCCAAATCAACAAAAAACTTCAATTCATCGAAGAACCCGTCGAAATAATGGATCGTGAGGTTAAAAGACTTAAACAAAACAAGATACCAATTGTTAAGGTTCAATGGAATGCTCGTAGAGGACCCGAGTTCACCTGGGAGCGTGAAGATCAGATGAAGAAGAAATACCCGCATCTATTTCCAGAAGATTCGTCAACACCTTCAACAGCTTAAAATTTCGGGACGAAATTTATTTAACGGGTAGGTACTGTAGTGACCCGAACTTTTCCATGTTTATATATATTAATTGAGATTGATATTTACATGATTAAATGTTTCCAACATGTTAAGCAATCAAACTTTTTAAGACTTGATTAATTGAAATATGTTTCATATAGACAATTGACCACCCAAGTTGACCGGTGATTCACGAACGTTAAAACTTATAAAAACTATATGATGACATATATATGGATATTTATATAGTTAACATGATACTATGATAAGTAAACATATCATTAAGTATATTAACAATGAACTACATATGTAAAAACAAGACTACTAACTTAGTGATTTTTAAACGAGACATATATGTAACGATTATCGTTGTAAAGACATTTAATGTATATATATCATATTAAGAGATATTCATACATGATAATATCATGATAATATAATAATTTAAAATCTCATTTGATATTATAAACATTGGGTTAACAACATTTAACAATATCGTTAACCTAAAGGTTTCAAAACAACACTTACATGTAGCGACTAACGATGACTTAACGACTCAGTTAAAATGTATATACATGTAGTGTTTTAATATGTATTTATACACTTTTGAAAGACTTCAATACACTTATCAAAATACTTCTACTTAACAAAAATGCTTACAATTACATCCTCGTTCAGTTTCATCAACAATTCTACTCGTATGCACCCGTATTCGTACTCGTACAATACACAGCTTTTAGATGTATGTACTATTGGTATATATATACTCCAATGATCAGCTCTTAGTAGCCCATGTGAGTCACCTAACACATGTGGGAACCATTATTTGGCAACTAGCATGAAATATCTCATAAAATTACAAAAATATGAGTAATCATTCATGACTTATTTACATGAAAACAAAATTACATATCCTTTATATCTAATCCATACACCAACGACCAAAAACACCTACAAACACTTTCATTCTTCAATTTTCTTCATCTAATTGATCTCTCTCAAGTTCTATCTTCATGTTCTAAGTGTTCTTCATATATTCTACAAGTTCTAGTTACATAAAATCAAGAATACTTTCAAGTTTGCTAGCTCACTTCCAATCTTGTAAGGTGATCATCCAACCTCAAGAAATCTTTGTTTCTTACATTAGGTTATCATTCTAATACAAGGTAATAATCATATTCAAACTTTGGTTCAATTTCTATAACTATAACAATCTTATTTCAAGTGATGATCTTACTAGAACTTGTTTTCGTGTCATGATTCTGCTTCAAGAACTTCGAGCCATCCAAGGATCTGTTGAAGCTAGATCCATTTTTCTCTTTTCCAGTAGGTTTATCCAAGGAACTTAAGGTAGTAATGATGTTCATAACATCATTCGATTCATACATATAAAGCTATCTTATTCGAAGGTTTAAACTTGTAATCACTAGAACATAGTTTAGTTAATTCTAAACTTGTTCGCAAACAAAAGTTAATCCTTCTAACTTGACTTTTAAAATCAACTAAACACATGTTCTATATCTATATGATATGCTAACTTAATGATTTAAAACCTGGAAACACGAAAAACACCGTAAAACCGGATTTACGCCGTCGTAGTAACACCGCGGGCTGTTTTGGGTTAGTTAATTAAAAACTATGATAAACTTTGATTTAAAAGTTGTTATTCTGAGAAAATGATTTTTATTATGAACATGAAACTATATCCAAAAATTATGGTTAAACTCAAAGTGGAAGTATGTTTTCTAAAATGGTCATCTAGACGTCGTTCTTTCGACTGAAATGACTACCTTTACAAAAACGACTTGTAACTTATTTTTACGACTATAAACCTATACTTTTTCTGTTTATATTCATAAAATAGAGTTCAATATGAAACCATAGCAATTTGATTCACTCAAAACGGATTTAAAATGAAGAAGTTATGGGTAAAACAAGATTGGATAATTTTTCTCATTTTAGCTACGTGAAAATTGGTAACAAATCTATTCCAACCACAACTTAATCAACTTGTATTTTATATTATGTAATCTTGAGATACCATAGACACGTATACAATGTTTCGACCTATCATGTCGACACATCTATATATATTTCGGAACAACCATAGACACTCTATATGTGAATGTTGGAGTTAGCTATACAGGGTTGAGGTTGATTCCAAAATATATATAGTTTGAGTTGTGATCAATACTGAGATACGTATACACTGGGTCGTGGATTGATTCAAGATAATATTTATTGATTTATTTCAGTACATCTAACTGTGGACAACTAGTTGTAGGTTACTAACGAGGACAGCTGACTTAATAAACTTAAAACATCAAAATATATTAAAAGTGTTGTAAATATATTTTGAACATACTTTGATATATATGTATATATTGTTATAGGTTCGTGAATCAACCAGTGGCCAAGTCTTACTTCCCGACGAAGTAAAAATCTGTGAAAGTGAGTTATAGTCCCACTTTTAAAATCTAATATTTTTGGGATGAGAATACATGCAGGTTTTATAAATGATTTACAAAATAGACACAAGTACGTGAAACTACATTCTATGGTTGAATTATTGAAATCGAATATGCCCCTTTTTATTAAGTCTGGTAATCTAAGAATTAGGGAACAGACACCCTAATTGACGTGAATCCTAAAGATAGATCTTTTGGGCCTAACAAACCCCATCCAAAGTACCGGATGCTTTAGTACTTCGAAATTTATATCATATCCGAAGGGTGTCCCGGAATGATGGGGATATTCTTATATATGCATCTTGTTAATGTCAGTTACCAGGTGTTCACCATATGAATGATTTTTATCTCTATGTATGGGATGTGTATTGAAATATGAAATCTTGTGGGCTATTATTATGATTTGATATATATAGGTTAAACCTATAACTCACCAACATTTTTGTTGACGTTTTAAGCATGTTTATTCTCAGGTGATTATTAAGAGCTTCCGCTGTCGCATACTTAAATAAGGACGAGATTTGGAGTCCATGCTTGTATGATATTGTGTAAAAACTGCATTCAAGAAACTTATTTTGCTGTAACATATTTGTATTGTAAACCATTATGTAATGGTCGTGTGTAAACAGGATATTTTAGATTATCATTATTTGATAATCTACGTAAAGCTTTTTAAACCTTTATTGATGAAATAAAAGTTATGGTTTGTTTTAAAATGAATGCAGTCTTTGAAAAACGTCTCATATAGAGGTCAAAACCTCGCAACGAAATCAATTAATATTAAACGTTTTTAATCAATAAGAACGGGACATTTCACCCGACGCCCGTGTAGTCTGACTACAGGCATACACGTTTAGACGGCTCATCCAATTGAGCAACTCGGTTGTGTGACGTATTAACATTCCAAAATGGTCTAAACTTTCTTAAGCATAGTTTACTATATCTGAGAGACATGATGTGTTTCAATGCTTTCGTTAATGATTGGTTTTGAAAGATAGTTAGGCCCTTAAAAAGAGTTCAACCATAAAGAACACCATGGCCAAGTCAAGCTGACTTCCATGAACACGTTCGGTTATCCTAATGGTCCAATACTTTATGTGTCTAAACAAACAGTTCCTTAATTAACTAAGAATCCCTCAAGCGGGGTGCAATGCTTGAGACCGCGTTATGGTGCAGTGTACTGGTCAACACTAACCGGGTTCCATGGCCTTACTTAGCAGAGGTACAGCCTACAACAACCACTGTGCTTCAGCGTGCACGTACGAAGTTTATATGCTTGGTGACTACACTAGCATGGTCTAGGACCGACAATGTACTAAGGGTCTAGTCAGATGTTTCACTACGAAAGAGTCCTCAGTCGGAATCTAAAACTTGATAGACTTACTACAACCGGTGTGCCTCAGTCGATCTTACGTTGTATCCGATAGACTTCTCTTACCAAGGGGTGACACAGATAGTGTACTCTGAATCGGGGTTCGCAGCTTCCCAATAACAGAGCCTATAACTACGTTCTATTAGTTGGAAAAGCGATTGAGTTTAAAGCATAATCGGAAAGCATTTCGACAGTATACACAAACCATAATATTATTTCGGCATTATAACTGCTTACATCATAGCATACACTAAAGATAACTACTCGCTAATCATGGCAACAATATCATAAAACATTATATAAGATAAGGGATAGAAGTACCAGGAGATTAAACAAGTTCTGAATACAAAAGTGACAACTTCAAGACTCCAGACCGCTCCTAATACAATCTTCAGTGTTCTTCTCCGGGTACTAGGTTTCCCGCACAGAGTCAAAGGCCTTGGGAGTATGACTAATATTATACAAGAGAGAGAAAGAAGTGAATTGAATTGTGTGTTGGAATGAATGACAAAGACCATTTAAATAAGCAAAGTTTTTGCCTGCAATGGATGGCAAGCCGTTTGGCAGGCCGTATTTGGCAAGCCGTTTGCTTGGCAACCCGTTTCTAGGGGCCGTTTGCTGGACCGTTTGGTAGGCCATACCCCATACTGGCAAGCCGTATGGCAAGCCATATGGCAAGCCGTTTTTGGTGCTGGTCATCCTTAATTCATTGGATCGTAACTTGATTTCTTGTCTTGCACCGTTTTTGCTCTAGAATCTTCGTTTTAGCTCCGATTCTCTTGATTCTTTTTGCACCGCCTTCGTAATTACTTGTTCTTCAATTCTAACCGACGAAGTGGGTATTTTGCCGACAAAGTTCTAATCTTTCTTGTTTTTGGGCCTTGATACCGGGGTGAAAACGTGACTTTTTAGCCGATATCAAATATCTCATACTTAGACTTTGCTTGTCCTCAAGCAAACTCTTATTTCCTAAAGAATCTTTTTGACATTTCTTTTCTAATAGCCTAAATGGTTCGCTTTTATTATAAGAGCAAAAGATAAGGTGAGTCATCTATGTTATGATTGAAATTATCTCTGCAAGCATGCGGAGAGGTTACATGACATAGGCTAGCTTTCACGGGTCACTCAAATCACTCAAGTGTTTAGGGTTCCCTATATATCTAAGAAATGAAAATGCTAATAGCCAGTCATGCTGCACCCATCGTCATAGGCGAGAACGGTAGTAATCTCAACTTTATAGGTCATTTGTCAATGATGGAAAAGGAATTTTGGAGTGGTAGTGAAGTTGTTTTTGAGGGGTGAGATAAAGGGTAATGTAGTCTTTATACAGACTTTTATTCGGATATATAGGAGTGCTGAAGTATTTTGAGAAGCACTTTTGAACTTTTCTTCATTTGATAATCATTATCGGTCGAGTTCTCTTCGGCATTTCTCTTATTTAGTTCTGCTCCTTTTTTTTTCAGAACTATATATATATATCATTTTATTTTTTTTTCTTTTTTTTTAAGATACTTCATCTCGAGAAACTTTTAGTTGGTAAACTTTTTCAAGACCTTTGCCATGATACTTGAGAGGTTTATAACATTGGGTTTTCGGAAGAATTTCTTGTTTTCTGGATTTTTTGAGTAATAGTAGAGGTAATGTGGAGTAGAAGTGGTGGAGGTGCGGAAGGCTTATGTTTGACAAATGGCTAGCTCTTTTGATTACAACCGAATCACGTTTCGCTGCTTGGAGATGTAGATCTAAAGCAAGTTCTGATTCTAAGCACAGACATCAGCGCTCTCAACGGAAAATAGTGAAGCATTAAAGATGAATGCTGGTTTTATTTGGGGTGCCTTACCATAATCAATTTAGGTCGATAATGCCTTAGTCATGCAATGCTCTATTAGAGATTCTAATCTAACAAGATTTCTACCTTACTTAAGACTTATTTTTATTGACAAACGTTTCCGGTTTTCAAAAATACTTTTTCTAAAAGGGTTTCTTTTGCAAAAATTTTGAAATTTGGCTTAAGGACTTGGAATCTTTGTACTGGGTTATTATAATACAGCATAAAAAGATACCAACATCCCACACTTAGACGAACATTGTCCTCAATGTTCCTAGTGTATCCCACACTTAGGAGTTTTAGTTGAAGATTTGGGAGTATTTTTCTAGTGCTTTTATTGGGTGTTATCCCACACTTAGTGATAAGCTAGGATGTGGCATAGTTTGAATTTTGAGCTAGTAGCGAAAAGAAAGAAATACCCCTAGCAGATGCGGCTGGCTTCCAATCCTTACGTCTTTTATCGACTCATTTGTCATCTTTTATTCTTCTACTGTACTTTATTGCACGGGTTGCCTCCCGAGAAGCGCTTTTGTTTAAGTTCGTTGGCTCGACCGTAGTGCTGCTTTAAAAAGAAAACATTCCTCGGTGATGGTTGTGATCTTGGTCTTCTCGAGTGAATGTAAGTCTTGGCGGGTAAATCCTGAGAAAGTGTCGGACCAACAGTGGTAAAAGATCCGGTACTTTTCTTGATAATCTTCTGAAAGATAAGTAGTGCGCAGTTTTGGCTCTTGATAAGTCTTGAAGTCCGATAAGAATATGATCTATGGCTCTGCTGGTTGACCCATGGATGTCAATCATAGAAGCAGTGCTGGTGGTGATTATTTCTCTGATGGGATGCACATTTTGGAGGTCTTCAAATAATGTCAGAAACTGTATCTTTAAAATTTCGAAGTCTTCGGAATGGTGATCTCCACAGTAGGAGTCTGTAGCTTTGCATAGATTTGTTAAAAGATGAAGCTGGAAAGAAGTGAACAGCAATCCTGATCCGAGCATTAATGTCACCGTCTTTGAGTATATCTCCCGACATCCAGCTTTAAATGTGAAACTAGGATGTGTGGATTCATGGAAGATACGTGATAGCTGCTTCATAATATAGGTGGCAATGTTGACTCGACCTGGTTCAAGATGAGAGAACGGATTGTTTCGCCTTGCTTCCTACATAACAGCATCTCGTAACTCTTTGATAATCAGATTGTAGCGACCCGACAAAATCGTCATTGACGGCGCCATCTACTTGGGTCCCATTACGCGATCATAAGTCTTTAATATGACGTTTGACCAAAATATGTCGCATTCATTTCAAATGTAAAGATGTTTCAAGTTTACAAAAGTAGTTCACAACTAGTGACGTTACAATGTTTTACGTACAAATGAAACCTATGCGACACAGTTTAAATGTAAAGTCAAAAGATGCTCCATGTATGCATGTAAACTCGACATCCAAGCAAGTATCAAAATAGTGAGCGGACGCATGTAACACATATCGTTCAAGGACTTGAGAAAAACATGAAAAATCTGTCAACGAAAACGTTGGTGAAATCATAGGTTTAGTAAGTGAGTACGTAACTAAGTTGAACCACAAGATTTATAGCATTGAAGTAATAGTAAGAACATTCTAAAAGTTGTTATCACGAGCACCCAATTATCTATGCTTAACTAACGTTACCCCGTCACAATAGTGTTAGAACATACACTGTTTCTCGAAAATATATTTCATCCGCATAACGGTAGCGAACCGTCTGAATGAGGGTTTGTCAAACCCATATGTCCATACAACATAAGTTCTCGCTTACACCCGGTAAGTGTAACTAATGATAATCGAATTGAGGATTTTGTTCTAACTCGTACGTAGAATTTTTGTTTTCGTACTTGTGTTCCCTTTGTTAATCGAAACGTTTATGTTTTTCACATCCCAAATGTATGTTTAAAAGAGTAAAAATGGGACTATGATCTCACCTTGAGTGCACGAGTAATAAAGTACCTCACAAGTAAATGTGTGCAAGGACAATTGCTAGTCTTGACCTAAACAAGTAGGTTGTATCAATAACGATAGACACGATTGGTCAAAGTTGTTCAATTAGTCCTATGGCTTGTTACGACTCGATTAATTAGCATGTGTATCAAATTTGCAAATTTCATGCAAGATACAAGTATAAGAGCAAGTTAGAATGATTGCATAAGTAATTGGTTAAGTTTGATCAAAAGTCAACTTTGGTCGGGTCAAAGTCAACGAAAAAGTCAACACGTTCGGGTCAGGTCCCGAACTATTTTTGTGAGGTTTTTAATCATATATAAGCATGTTGGAATAAGTTACATGTGAATCGGAGGTGCGTAGCATAGTTAGAGTAGATCGGTAAACGACTAACCAAATCAGAACCTGGCAGTTCATCTGGACGGCGTCCAGATGTGAAGGCCTGGACGGCGTCTAAGAATCTGGACGGCGTCCAGATTAGTGCACAGACCTGCTTTGCTGAAAACACATAAGTGCACGAACCAAACTTCAAACAATCACATTTTATGATCCGCAAACAATCAAAACATGAATCTTATATCATCGGAAAGGTATTTTGACGAGGAACGCAACTAAGTACATTTCATCAATCAATTTAACATTTATATTAACCAAAATCGCATTAAATGCTCACTATTTATTACATTCAAGTCCATTAAATGCGTTTCATGATTCGGGCAACCAACTTACATGTATGATATGCCGTTTCGAAGGTAATTAAACACACATTGCAACTAAACACTTATCAACAACATTTCATAGCATTTAATGCATCAAAGTTCATAATCAAGCCTATCAAATCCTATCCCAAATCACCAAAACAATAATCATGTTAATGAAGTTTTCTTAATCAACCTACACATCAAAATGAAGCTAGTGATGCTAGTAACACATTTAATAGATGAACTTTTAACATTTAACAACATTTAAGCAACCAAATCACAAAATCAAACACACCAACTTTCAAGTTAATGCTAGTTACTTAAAATAACAAGATCGAGCATACAAATCATATATTCATGTTAGACTTGAGCCATAGATACTAATTAACACTTTTATAAGTTAAAAACATCAAGAACACAAAATCTAGTATTTTTAGAAAGTTACCCAAATGCAATGAGATTGGTATGGATTTGAAGAGGAAGATGCAAGGATTCCGAATATGTAATTTGTTTGAGTTGATGCTTGCTCGATTCAAAATAGATGATGATTCTTTGTTTGGTTATTTGAGAGAAAAAGAATGGAAGTATTATAGAGGGAGGTGAAGAATGAATGGATGAGAGAGGCTTGACCATTTGACCTAGTCAAATGTTTGGCATCTTGGCGAGTTTAGTCCCTCAAGTTTGAATCGGGTGCGTGAATTACGTAAACGAGATAATTTAAAACACGTATTAACGGAGGATGTTATAATTATATAACGGACTTTAAATTAGTATAATGGAAAGTAAACGGAAAAAGATGGGATGTTACATTACCTACTCCTTAAAAGAAATTTCGTCCCGAAATTTAAGTAGGCGTAGTAGTCGTTGTTTCCTCCTCGGGATCTTGCGTTTCCGAATCCACGAATAAATGAGGGTATTTCCTTTGCATTTGATCTTGCCTTTCTCATGTAAACTCGGGTCCCCTTTTGGCATTCCAACGGACCTTAACGATCGGAATTCTACTTTGTTTTAGCGTCTTGATGGAGGTGTCCACAATTTCAACCGGTTCCTCTACAAAATGAAGTTTGTCATCAATAGTAAGTTCCTCGAGAGGGATGACGAGTTCGGGTTCGGCAAAACAATTCTTCAAGTTCGATACATGGAAAGTAGGATGAACGGAGTTTAGTTGAGGTGGAAGATCTAAACGATAAGCAACGGTTCCAACACGCTCCAAGATTTCAAAAGGACCAATATACTGCAGATTTAGCTTTCCGCATTTCTCGAAACGGATTACACCTTTCCAAGGTGCGACTTTTAACATTACGCGGTCACCGACTTGAAATTCGAGGTCGTTGGGTCTTTTGTCAGTATAGCTTTTTTGACGACTTCGGGCCATCCTAAGCCTATCTCGGATTTGAACGATCTTCTCAGTTATTTCATGAATTAGCTCGGGTTCAGTGATTTGTGTGTCGCCTACTTTGGCGCAACAAAGAGAAAAATGACATTTTCGGCCATACAAAGCTTCGAAAGGTGCGGCGTTGATACTCGTTTGGTAACTATTGTTGTAAGAGAATTCGACGAGAGGCAAGTGCTTGTCCCAAGCTTTTCCAAAGTCGATAACACAAGCTCATAGCATGTCTTCCAAAGTTTGAATTGTGCGCTCGCTTTGTCCGTCAGTTTGCGGATGGTATGCGGTGCTCATGTCTAAACGCGTTCCCAACGCTTCTTGTAAAGTACGCCAAAATCTAAAAACAAAACGGCCATCTCGGTCGGAAATAATCGATAAAGGCACACCGTGATGGGCTACGATTTCTTTAATGTAAAGTTGTGCAAGTTTTTTCATGTTGTCGGTTTCCTTCATGGCTAGGAAGTGGGCGGACTTGGTGAGACGGTCTACAATAACTGCTCGCCTTTCTTGGTAGTTTTGTGATAAAATCCATCGTTATTCTCTCCCACTTCCATTGTGGAATTTCGAGTTGTTGAAGTAGTCCGGACGGTCTTTGATGTTCGGCTTTGACTTTGGAGCAAGTTAGGCATTTTCCAACATAAGTAGCGACGTCCCTTTTAATGTTCGGCCACCAATATTGTTCCTTAAGGTCGTGGTACATCTTATTGGCACCGGGGTGAATCGAATATCTTGACTTATGGGCTTCATCTAAAATAAGGCTTCGTAAGTCCCCATAACTAGGCACCCAAATCCTCCCGGCGAAATATCGAAGTCCGGTCTCCTTAACTTCGAATCGAGAGGTGAGGATGTTCAAGTTTTCGAGAGAGATGTTTTCATCCTTGAGAGTCTCATCTTGGGCTACCCGAATTTGACTATTGAGGTTGGTGTGAATGGTGATATTTAAAGCACTGACACGAAGAGGCACCGCTCTTTCCTTTCGACTTAAGGCATCGACTACTACGTTTGCCTTTCCGGGATGGTAACGAAGCTTACAATCGTAATCGTTTAAGGTTTCAATCCATAGTCGTTGTCTCATGTTTAGTTGCTTTTGGTCGAAGATGTGTTGGAGGCTTTTGTGATCGGTGAAGATGGTACTTTTGGTTCCATAAAGATAGTGTCACACCCCCAAATAGGGCCTGAGTTATTTGTGACTAATTATATCAAATCATAGTTGTATAAACATAGTTGTATAAACGAGAACGACTCTATATGAGACGTTTTATTGAGTTTTGCAGTGGAAGATAAATAGATTACATTGTATTTAGAGTATTAAATGTTCTTAATTGATATGATATGTAATGAAGACTCCAAGCATAGAAAGCAATCATCATCAAAGCAGCAGATATACAGCAGAAGCAATACTTAAGTACCTGAGAATAAACATGCTTTAAAGTGTCAACACGAGGTTGAGTGAGTTCATAGGTTTGTCATAAATAATGATTTCAGTAATAGATATAGACCACAAGATTTAGTATAGAAGTAGATCTCGCAGATCTAAAAGTTATGCTAGTTCGTGGTATTTAGACTAAACGTTTAAAGTTTTCCCCAATGACAATTTGTTTCTATACTTGTCGCTTTAATTTCATTATTAAGCAATACAAAGACTTAGTCAAATGTATCGGGGACGTTACTCCCGATAGGCCTACCCCCAATAATTAAGAATGCATTTAACGAGCAATTAAAAATATCACTGTAGTGACTTAGTCGGACATAGCTGGGTATAGCATAGTTTAACAGTTTGTACTTGTGTCTAACGTATAAAACAGTTATAAAAAGTCCGCATGTATTCTCAGCCTAAAAAAATATAAAAAGGGAGCTCTGATAATTCACGATACTGTATTTCGTATTTTACGAGTATGATGGCACTGAACGAGTGCAGAGTTTTCCTCGGATTGACGAACCTATATAAAGTATATGTATTAACACATATATTCGTAGTCGAACAAATTTATATATATATATAAATTTATTAGTTATGCCTGTTTTATATTAATAGCATATAAGTTTCTTATTTTCATTTTATATATATTTGAGAATATAAATTTTATTATGTGTAAATATATATATATATATATATATATATATATATATATATATATATATATATATATATGTACATATATCATTTGTTTGTTAAAATAGTAATTGTAATAATACTAAAATAATATTAGTAATGATAAAAGTAATAATGATAATACTTAATATTTCTATTAGTGATAAAAATAATGATATTAATAATAATAATTGTAAAAATATTAATTTTACTGTTAATGTTAGTTATGATAATGATTTTAGTAATTACATAATAATAGTACTCATTATAATATAAGTAATAATACTTATAATGATAATAACAATAATATAGTTGTAATAATAATAATTAATAATTGTTAATAATAACAATACTAATATTGTTAATCATATTAATAATAATAATAATAATGTTGAAAATAATAATAAAATGTTATATGTTAATAATAATAATAATACTAAATGATACTAATACTTAGTAATAATAATACTAACAATACTTAGTAATAATAATACTAACAATATAAAATGATACTAATACTAAGAACAATGATGATAATAATAATTTGTTTTGTTTTCAAAATAATAATATTACTAAATGATACTAATACTTAGTAATAATATTACTATCAATAATAATATTACTACTTAATAACAATAATAATAACAATAATAATAATAATAATAATTATTATGAGAAGGAAACTACCTTATATAGCTTTTTCTAAAAAAAATGTCCAAGACGGGACTCGAACTAGAGACCTCCCGCTAACCCGAACACTCCCTAGACCATGGCTCTGCTGCTTACTTATCTTATTAATATTTGGAATTAATAATATATAACCCGTATTTCCTGATTCCTTTTTATTCACGAAAAAATTCCACCAGAGATTAATCCTAATCTATCAATGATTTAGTTAATAAATTTTAGGATTTAAAAATTGACACAGAAATGATTAGTGGGTGACTAAAAAAATTAAAACAAAAAAAATAAAAAATAAAAAAATGAAACAGACCTGCTGCTGTTCGTGGTTTCTTTAAAAAAAAAAATAATTCGATTTTTGATTTTGAGTACATTTTAGACAATTGTTACAACACAAAATGTGTTTCAAATCCTTCCTATAAAGTTCCCCAATCATCAATTGGACCTGAAACTTTAAATTGAATTCGAATTTCGCGATGAACACTATAGTTGACCTTTTGGCTTCGAACCTTTGACTCGAAAATTAGAATTCGTTAAGAAAAATTGGAAGCTGAAACTTTACAGGAAGTTTATTTAGATGATTCCTAACATGATTACATTTATAGATTTTGGATTGGGACTCGTTTTTGAAGTTTTTGAAAATTGGAACAATAACAGAGGTGTCGATTTATTAAGAAAAAAAATTTGCTTAAATTATCAGATATTTAAGAATCAATGGATGTTATAAATGATATAGAGGATGGAGAATTGATTGATTAAACACAACAGCTCGATTGATTTAAAGTGATTAAAGGGTCGACAGAAAACAAAACATTAACCAGTAGAAGATTTAAAAAATAATAATAATCACAATTTATTAAAAAAATCCAAAAGCAGATGTTATAAAAATGGAAAGCAGATTGTGATTTAATTAAAATAATAAAAAGCAGATTTAGTTTTTTTTTTTTAAATCAAAAGTAGTTAGTTCATAATTTTTGACTTTTAATTTTATTTTTAATTGATATTAATAATTAATATTAATAATAATAATAATAATACTTTTAATATTATTAAGAGTAATAAAAATACTAATACTAATAATAATAATAATAGAATTAATAATAATATTAATAATAATAATACTATTAATAATAATTTTGTTACTAATAGTATGTAACTTTAATAATAATGATATTGATTATAATTATAATATTATTAATGATAATAATATTATTACTTTTACAATAATAAAAATTAATACAAATGTTAATAATGATATTAATAATAATAATATTAATAATACTGATAATAATAATGATTGTAAATGATATAAAATAATAAATAATAATATTGTTTAAAATAATATTAATAATAATACTAATACACAATTATTTTCAAATAATGGTTCGTGAATCGTTGGAATTAAATAAAAGTTAGGTTTAAATTTTGTCGAAAATTTTCGGGTTGTTATAGTACCTACCCGTTAAAAGAAATTTCGTCCCGAAATTTAGTTGTTGCCATCAATCGGCGTTGTTCATATATAGACGAGGATATTTAAGTTTTGTTTGGTCTTCACATTCCCAGGTATGCTCGGGGCCTTTCGTGAATTCCAACGGATAGAATATTATTTTGTTTCAAGCATTTAAGTCATACGAACCATAATTTCTACAGGTTCTTCTACGAAGTGCATTTTATTATTAATGCGGAGATCATTCAAAATGATGATGTTATACAAGTCATTTCAGTAAATTGAATACATGAAATGTGTTATGAATAGTATTGAGTTTATTTAAAACTTTGAACGTTTATGCCACAATATTAGGGCAGTATAGTCATGAAATTTGATAGAGATCGTCATTGTTTACAACAAGAATATTTTAATGATGAATATGAGTTGAAAAATAAAGTTTTATCACTATTGATTAATATGGATAAAACGATTCGATTATAGGAAGCGTATAAACGAAGCTATCGTAAAAGAGTGAATGAGAAAATTAAATGTTCGCCTTAACTTTTGATGTAATCACGATTGATTTTCTGAATTCAAGGGATTAAAGGAAATCTTCGTAATCTATAAGATTTGATTCTCCGGTATTTACGGAATTTTGGGATTTCTTTGATTAAATGCGGTGAATTGCCTCGATTGCTGTGTTTGGAATTTTGCTATAAATAAGCTTCTTCCGTTTCATTATCTTCACCACTTCTATACTTTCTTCTTAAATTCATACTTTCAAAGATTGTGAAAATGCTCCATCCAGTTCTCATCCTGGATATTTTTCTGACTATCGTTTCTGTTATTCTTCTTTTTCATTTACCCAGAGGAATCTGTTTACTTCTACAATTACCTTGGAGTTATAGTGTTTTTAATTCTCCCGTGTCTTTATGTTGCTATATGCATTGATAGACACGGTTTGTTGTAGAGACCCATCCTAATCCATCCGGACGAAGTCCATATCGATTATAAATGATTCACAACAGTTGATTACATCGCGAGGTACTTGACCTCTATATGATACATTTTACAAATATTGCATTTGTTTTTGAAAAGATAATCAATCTTTCATTACATCGAAAGTTGACAACATGCATACCATTTCGTAATATATCTTACTATAATTGACTTAATAATAATCTTGATGAACTCAACGACTCGAATGCAACGTCTTTTGAAATATGTCATGAATGACTCCAAGTAATATCCCTAAAATGAGCAAATGCACAGCGGAAGATTTCTTTCATACCTGAGAATAAACATGCTTTAAAGTGTCAACCAAAAGGTTGGTGAGTTCATTAGTTTAACATAAATAATCATTTCCATCATTTTAATAGACCACAAGATTTTCATTTCTCATAAATATACGTCCCATGCATAGAGACAAAAATATCATTCATATAGATTGAACACCTGGTAATCGACATTAACAAGATGCATATAAGAATATCCCCTATCATTCCGGGATCCTCCTTAGGACATGATATAAATTTCGAAGTACTAAAGCATCCGGTACTTTGGATGGGGTTTGTTAGGCCCAATAGATCTATCTTTAGGATTCGCGTCAATTAGGGTGTCTGTTCCCTAATTCTTAGATTACCAGACTTAATAAAAAGGGGCATATTCAATTTCGATAATTCAACCATAGAATGTAGTTTCACGTACTTGTGTCTATTTTGTAAATCATTTATAAAACATGCATGTATTCTCAGCCCAAAAATATATATTGCAAAAGCATTTAAAAAGGGAGCAAATGAAACTCACCATACTGTATTTTGTAGTAAAAATACATATGACGACATTGAACAAGTGTAGGGTTGACCTTGGATTCACGAACCTATATCATTTATATATCTATTAACACATATAATGGAAATCACATAATTTCATTTATTAATATATATTATTTATGTATTTGTAGTTATATAGAATTTATACTAAATTGCATTTAAAAACGTATACTTATATTATATCTTAAATTATGTGTTATATATATTTATTTTGTATATATATATATATATATATATATATATATATATATATATATATATATATATATATATATTTAAAAATGATTTTAATAATACTAATAAGTACATAATGATACTAATACTAATATTAATAATAATAATAATAATAATAATAAAAGTTTGTGTTATTTTGATAATAATAATCCTAATCATAATAATAGTAATAATACATATATTAGTAATAATGATAATGATAAAAATTATAATTTTAGTAACAATAACAATAATAATAATAATAATAATTTTGGTAATGAAATCTACCTTCAAAAGCCTTTCTAAAAAAAATGTCCCGAACCGGATTTGAACCCGAGACCTCTCGCTCACTCACAAACACCCTTAACCATTCTGCCATTCATGTCTTTCTTATTTAGTATGCAACCCAAATATATATATCTATTATCTATTTCAACTTGACTCATCTTCTTCATCTTCTACCTTAAATCCATTCAACCATGGAACTTCAAAAATCAAATTAACGAATTCGGGTTTTCATTTATGACTTGTAAACAACATGAAACAAAGAAATAAAAGTGTTCTTGTAATTAAGAAAATTCAAAAAAAAACTGAAAAAGAGCCTACTGCTGAAGCTAGTAGCTTCAAAAAAAAATAAAAATGTTTTCAGTTTTGAGTTCGTTTTGGACAATTTTTACAACATGAAATATGTTTCAAATCATTCCTAAAAACTATTGGAATCGTCAATTGAACTTAAAACATCAAAACAAGCTCTAATTTCTCGTTGAACAAATTAGTTGACTTTTGACAAAATAACTTTGACTCGCAAATTCGAATTCGTTATTAAGAATTGGAACTTGAGATTTTACTGAAAGTTTAAGTAAATGATTCCTAACAACTCTGCATTTTTAGTTTTTGAAATTTGTTTCGAGTTCAAGTTTTTGTATATCACTGTCAAGAACACATGAACTCAAAAGTTGATTTTTAGATTAAGACTGTTATAGATTATGATTACAACATGAATTGTGTTGCAAATCATCCCTATAATCTTTATGGATTATCAAATTAACTGGAAACATCAAAACAAATTCGAATTTGATTCAAGAACACCCAGTTGACTTTTAAAACCAAAATTTTGACTCCAAAATTAGAATTCAATAGAAAGAATTGAGGATTGAAAACTTACAGATAGTTTAGAAGTGATCATTCCTAACAGAATTACAATATTACTTTTTGTAATTATATTCGAATTCATGGGTTTGGTATTTTGACTCAAGAACAGGGTGTTTTGGTGCAGGGCTTTTTAATTTATCCTTTATTAACGAATTTTAGTACTAAATTTAGATAAAGGATGGGTACACAAAGGATACTGTAACAAGAATTGATTGGTGTTGTAATTTAGTGATCAACTTGGTCAACAATTGATCAATCAGAGAAAATAGCAGAAGAAGAAAACAAAGAAGAAAAAAATGAAACTACTGCAATTTCTTATTGGATTAGTACAATCAAAGATTTTAATGTCGGATAGAAATTTAGTCGTGATCTTTACAGAAATTAACCCTATATATTAGCTATTAATAAATAACTAAGTATATTAATAGTAATATTAAAACTAATAAAAATTATATAAATAATAATAATAATTCATAATACTAATAATTCTTAATGGTAATGGTAATAATAATATGTAATGATAATACTAATAATACTAATAATAATTGATAATATTCAAATTACAATTATAATATATGCACAAAACTAATATTGATGTTAGTATTTATATCCATACTAATATTGACAATATAACAACTAAAATTAAACTTGCAACATTATTTGATATATTAATCTTACATTTCATTAATTATGTAATACTTATAATATATTCGAATATTTAATATTTATGTATATATTTATATATAGATTCATTTTAAAATATCAACTTTATTATATCGTTTACTATTCTACAAATAAATCATATGTCATCATATATTTCCATATATATATTTATATATATTTATATTTATAAAAGTATCTGTTTACAATTAGTTGTTCGTGAATCGTCGAGGACAGTCAAAGGTTAATTGAATATATGAACATCGTTTCAAAATTTTCTAGACTCAACATTACATACTTTGCTTATCGTATCGAAATCATATAAAGATTAAGTTTAAATTTGGTCGGAAGTTCCCGGGTCGTCACAGTACCTACCCGTTAAAGAAATTTCGTCCCGAAATTTGAGTGTGGTCGTCATGGCTAATAATAAAAATGTTTTCATGACGAATATGAGTCCATAATTAAAGTTTTATCACCATCAGGTGATTTGAATAAAACAACTCAATTATTCGAAGCGTACGAGTGAAATTATCACAAAAGGTTGAAATAGGATAAGTAAAGATTCGTCGTAACTTTTGACAGAGTCAGAGTTGAATTTTGAAAGTAAGATACATCTTAAATTTTGATGTAGTCACGATTGAATTTAGAAAACAGGATGCGTCTTAACTTTTGACGTTGTTTTGGTTGAATTCCGGAATTTAAGGGATTTGAAGAAAATCTTCGAAATCTAAAAGATTTGATTCTCCTGCGAATAAGGAAATTTAGATTTCTATAATTAAATGCGGTGATCTGCCTCGATTCCTCTGTCTGATATTTTCACTATAAATTTTACCTTTTCCGTTCCATTAATTTTCACCACTTCAATACTAAATTTCCAAATTCAAAAGATCGTGAAAATTCTTAATCCATTTCTGATCCTTGTCCTTATCCTGATTATCGCAACAACCATTCTCCTTTTCCAACTTTCACCGGAGGAATCCGTTTATTTCTACTATGCTTTAGGGATTATTGTATTTATAATCCTCCTGTGTCTTTATATTGCTATACGCACTGATATCCACGGTTTGTAATTTCGGTGTTGTTGTTGGGCTTTATATTTTCTCTTATATTTTGGAGCTCTTTGCCTTTTTATTATCCTCCCGACCTCTAGTAAAGCGAGTAACGATCTAGAATTCGTAAGTATGGAATTTCGAATAAACATCGTGTTCTAAATAAGAACTAATGTATTAGCACGATTTGATTTATCAAATTACCAGAATCACTGAGAATAGAACTATCAAGAATATACTTTCTTGATATGTTCAGAAGTTAAGCATAATGAAAGAGTTATGTAATATGACACGTGATGACGTTAGGATTTGTGAATCATCACGTCCCATTTGAAACTCAGCATGACTTACTGTAATATAATCACGTTGATCAAGTGTCATTATATTATACTAACCCATGCGTTAGTTCCCAACATTACTTCAATAACATTCATATTTTTAGCTTGAAAGTTTACAGAATATAGAAACTAACAGTTTCTATATGATGTAATACTGATAGCACGAAGAGATTAATGATTTCAGATAAGAATAGTTATAAAAATATCTCTAGAAATATGGAGGATATTTATAATGAAAGATACGATAATATCTCGGAATATCTGAGATCAGCGGATGATAGAAACTATTGTCTGCAAGGGTTTAGAGTAAGGAGCAAGATATTCACTAAAGACTTTAGCAAACATTGAATCATTTGGATTCTTTGAAGTCAAACTTATTCTTTGTGATTTGTCCACGACTCTCTTCATAGTTTCGCATAATCTGCTTTTCGGTACTAAATTTTATCTTGAATGTTTCCAATATAATGATGCACAGGAAGCACGAAGAGGTATATAATTTCGGATGAGAATATTTATGAAAATATCCTCAGAAATATCGAAGATATTGATGATGATATTTTGGAATTTCTAAGTTCGATTGGTGATGGAGAAAGATTTTTCGCAAGATTTTAACATGACTTCGGAGCAAGATATTCTCTAAAGATTTCAACGGATCCAGAATTACCTGAATCCTTTGAATATAGGGTTTGGTCCTTGTATTTGTCCTTGGTCTCCTTCATGGGTAGCTCAATCTGTTTTTCAATACCCAATCTTCTATCGAGCGTTCCTAACACTCCTTTCTTTATCATCAAACTTTTGGTCGTTTAGACCATCTACCATTTTTCAGTTTCCTCTGCATTTAATGCTATGATATCTGAATCATCGGTTATTAATCCGAGGTGGTTTCAGGAAAATTGTGTTTTTAGATGATTAAACGCTGATGGTAATATGGTGGAATATAAAAGGTTCCCCGGTAACAATAAAAGAGTTCGCATATATATCAAAGTTATAATAAAGTTGTTTCGAATGAAAATTCGAAGTTGTCTTGCTGGAGCTGTGACAAAATTGGTTATTTTGTAAAAGAACTGCAGAGTTATTTTGGGTAATAATAACACTAAAGGAATTGGTACAACTACGTGTTAAACGTTTACTCAGTTTTCGAGAGTTTTTCAGATGTATAACTATATGCATCAATCTTTTCTCCCGTAAATGAAGTGCGGTTGGTTCATCCTCTCGATTGAGGTGTTTTCAAGAATCATGAAAGGTTTGAACGCAGAATGTAATCGTGAAGATACAAATGATGTTTAAGACGAAATCAAGTGGCAACTTGAAGAATTGTTTAGTTTCATATGTTATAATCAATATTTTAATTCATTTTAATTGTCCAATGTTATTAGTCCATAGTTGATAGTCCACAGTTGACAGTCCAATAATTCATATATAGTTTAATATATAATATTCGAATTAATTAATACGTGTCGTGACCCGTATACGTCTCAGACTCGATCACAACTCAAATTATATATATTATTATAGAATCAACCTCAACCCTGTATAGAGAACTCGATCATTACTGCATATAGAGTGTCTATGGTTATTTCAAATAATATATATAAATGCGTCGATATGATATGTCAAAACCTTGTATACGTGTCCCGATATTTAAAGTGCGTAAAATAAATAACAGAAATTAAATAACAATAAATAAAGTGCGTAAAGTAAATAACAGAAATTAAATAACGATAAATAAAATTGCGAGAATGTAAATTGCGATAATTAAAATGCGATAAATAAATTGCGATAAATAAATTACGATAAATAAATGTAATCAGTTAGCTGGGAATAGTTAGCTGGAACAGTTAGCGTGGATTCTTAACAAAGTTTTTCGTAGTTAATTTGTTTATTTCTATCATATTTTTATTTCGTCAAATGTTTTCTTCATTATGCCACTTGTTGGATTCTGATAGGTCAAAATCCAAATATGAAATTGAGTGAAAATGGTTATTCTGCGATGAACAGATACATATGTCGGTGGTTGTAAGTAGGATAGTAAATGACTGTTGAATCAGATTCGAAGAATGTACATTGTATCTTATTAATGTGAAATCTAAGTATTTCTCGGGTATTACCTACCCATTAAAATATTTTCACCATTAATTGTTTGTACAAAAGAATTTTTAATTACAATCTTTATGAAAATATACTTACATATATATTCTCTTCAGATGTAATCATGGATTTAATGAGTTAATATGATATTAATCTCATTTGCTTTTCGGTTTGAGCTAGAATAAATAATCTCTAAGACATTAGAGATTACATAACTGCCATGAAGAATGAAGATAATTGATGTAGAACGATACGTAGATTGTTGATTATAATCGATGTACAGAATGAGATGTTGAGGCGTATTTTATTGATGGTACGGTTGCTGTTACTGATGGTACTGTTGGTGCAAGTGATGTTACTGGAGCTTGTATGTTTTGCACCATATTTTTCCAAGGCTACAACTAGTGTACGAAGTTCGTTGACTTCTTATATTATTCCGGGATGATTGTCGGTCGGAACGAGCGGATGAATAAAGTTTTGAATCCGAGTTATGATATAGTCGTGGTGAGATACTCTGTGAGAGAAATTGGTGTTTCGAACAGGTTCGTCGGTAAGTGTTTCAGGTTCTTCGCCAAAAGGTGAATTCGATTAGTGGAAGGGATCGCCTTCTGCGCGTCTCCATTGATTAAGTCAACTACGAGTCCATCAGGTGAATTGAGGATGGATGATTGATTGATTCATTCTGGTGACGCTGCCTTCGGAGCTGGAGTGGGACTCCATATCGGAATTCGAGGGACTCGAACTAGTTGAAGGATTCATCTCGTATGATCATATGAAGGATTTTCGATAAGAAATAGATTATAGGATGTAGATTAGTATCCTGCAATACATAATTTACATTTACATATGCATATATAATACTAAAATCTCGTAATTTACAGAGGAATCTACGGAAGCTGTCAGGCAAAGATAACAATAACAGATACGCTAAGATATGAATTAGCAGATATGCTAAGATATGAATTAGCAGATACGCTAAGATATGAATTTTGTCTATTCACTATTCATGCAGTCAATGCAATAAGATGTGTCTAGAGAGTAAGAATGATAAGCAGATGATTTCCGACTAGAAATGATAAGCAAAACTTTTGACATGCAGACACGATCGAAGTCCAGATTCACCAATGCATCCTAACGACTACTAGTTAGACACACTAATGCAAGACCTGGTTCGCTACGACCACCGCTCTGATACCAACTGTAGAGACCCATCCTAATCCATCTGGACGAAGTCCATATCGATTATAAACAATTCACAACAGTTGATTACATCGCGAGGTACTTGACCTCTATATGATACATTTTACAAATATTGCATTTGTTTTTGAAAAGATAATCTTTCATTACATCGAAAGTTGACAACATGCATACCATTTCGTAATATATCTTACTATAATTGACTTAATAATAATCTTGATGAACTCAACGACTCGAATGCAACGTCTTTTGAAATATTTCATGAATGACTCCAAGTAATATCCCTAAAATGAGCAAATGCACAGCGGAAGATTTCTTTCATACCTGAGAATAAACATGCTTTAAAGTGTCAACCAAAAGGTTGGTGAGTTCATTAGTTTAACATAAATAATCATTTCCATCATTTTAATAGACCACAAGATTTTCATTTCTCATAAATATACGTCCCATGCATAGAGACAAAAATATCATTCATATAGATTGAACACCTGGTAATCGACATTAACAAGATGCATATAAGAATATCCCCTATCATTCCGGGATCCTCCTTCGGACATGATATAAATTTCGAAGTACTAAAGTATCCGGTACTTTGGATGGGATTTGTTAGGCCCAATAGATCTATCTTTAGGATTCGCGTCAATTAGGGTGTCTGTTCCCTAATTCTTAGATTACCAGACTTAATAAAAAGGGGCATATTCAATTTCGATAAATCAACCATAGAATGTAGTTTCACATACTTGTGTCTATTTTGTAAATCATTTATAAAACATGCATGTATTCTCAGCCCAAAAATATATATTGCAAAAGCATTTAAAAAGGGAGCAAATGAAACTCACCATACTGTATTTTGTAGTAAAAATACATATGACGACATTGAACAAGTGTAGGGTCGACCTTGGATTCACGAACCTATATCATTTATATATCTATTAACACATATAATGGAAATCACATAATTTCATTTATTACTATATATTATTTATGTATTTGTAGTTATATAGAATTTATACTAAATTCCATTTAAAAACGTATACTTATATTATATCTTAAATTATGTGTTATATATATTTATTTTGTATATATATATATATATATATTTAAAAATGATTTTAATAATACTAATAAGTACATAATGATACTAATACTAATATTAATAATAATAATAATAATAATAATAATAGTTTGTGTTATTTTGATAATAATAATCCTAATCATAATAATAGTAATAATACATATATTAGTAATAATGATAATGATAAAAATTATAATTTTAGTAACAATAACAATAATAATAATAATAATAATTTTGGTAATGAAATCTACCTTCAAAAGCCTTTCTAAAAAAAATATCCCGAACCGGATTTGAACCCGAGACCTCTCGCTCACTCACAAACACCCTTAACCATTCTGCCATTCATGTCTTTCTTATTTACTATGCAACCCAAATATATATATCTATTATCTATTTCAACTTGACTCATCTTCTTCATCTTCTACCTTAAATCTATTCAACCATGGAACTTCAAAAATCAAAATAATGAATTCGGGTTTTCATTTATGACTTGTAAACAACATGAAACAAAGAAATAAAAGTGTTCTTGTAATTAAGAAAATTCAAAAAAAACTGAAAAAGAGCCTACTGCTGAAGCTAGTAGCTTCAAAAAAAAAAAATGTTTTCAGTTTTGAGTTCGTTTTGGACAATCTTTACAACATGAAATATGTTCAAATCATTCCTAAAAACTATTGGAATCGTCAATTGAACTTAAAACATCAAAACAAGCTCTAATTTCTCGTTGAAAAAATTAGTTGACTTTTGACAAAATAACTTTGACTCGCAAATTCGAATTCGTTATTAAGAATTGGAACTTGAGATTTTACAGAAAGTTTAAGTAAATGATTCCTAACAACTCTGCATTTTTAGTTTTTGAAATTTGTTTCGAGTTCAAGTTTTTGTATATCACTGTCAAGAACACATGAACTCAAAAGTTGATTTTAAGATTAAGACTGTTATAGATTATGATTACAACATGAATTGTGTTGCAAATCATCCCTATAATCTTTATGGATTATCAAATTAACTAGAAACATCAAAACAAATTTGAATTTGATTCAAGAACACCCAGTTGACTTTTAAAACCAAAATTTTGACTCCAAAATTAGAATTCAATAGAAAGAATTGAGGATTGAAAACTTACAGATAGTTTAGAAGTGATCATTCCTAACAGAATTACAATATTACTTTTTGTAATTATATTCGAATTCATGGGTTTGGTATTTTGACTCAAGAACAGGGTGTTTTGGTGCAGGGCTTTTTAATTTATCCTTTATTAACGAATTTTAGTACTAAATTTAGATAAAGGATGGGTACACAAAGGATACTGTAACAAGAATTGATTGGTGATGTAATTTAGTGATCAACTTGGTTAACAATTGATCAATCAGAGAAAATAGCAGAAGAAGAAAACAAAGAAGAAAAAAATGAAACTACTGCAATTTCTTATTGGATTAGTACAATCAAAGATTTTAATGTCGGATAGAAATTTAGTCGTGATCTTTACAGAATCTAACCCTATATATTAGCTATTAATAAATAACTAAGTATATTAATAGTAATATTAAAACTAATAAAAATTATATAAATAATAATAATAATTCATAATACTAATAATTCTTAATGGTAATGGTAATAATAATATGTAATGATAATACTAATAATACTAATAATAATTGATAATATTCAAATTACAATTATAATATATGCACAAAACTAATATTGATGTTAGTATTTATATCCATACTAATATTGACAATATAACAACTAAAATTAAACTTGCAACATCATTTGATATATTAATCTTACATTTCATTAATTATGTAATACTTATAATATATTCGAATATTTAATATTTATGTATATATTTATATATAGATTCATTTTAAAATATCAACTTTATTATATCATTTACTATTCTACAAATAAATCATATGTCATCCTATATTTCCATATATATATTTATATATATTTATATTTATAAAAGTATCTGTTTACAATTAGTTGTTCGTGAATCGTCGAGGACAGTCAAAGGTCAATTGAATATATGAACATCGTTTCAAAATTTTCTAGACTCAACATTACATACTTTGCTTATCGTATCGAAATCATATAAATATTAAGTTTAAATTTGGTCGGAAGTTCCCGGGTCGTCACATTTGTAATCTCGGGGTTGTTATCGGGCTTTGTATTTTCCCTTATATGTCGGAGCTCTTTGCCTTTTTATTCTCCTCTTGACTCTAAGTAAAGCGAGTAATGGTCCAGAATTTGTAGGTATGAAGTTTCGAATGGACCTACTGTTCTAAGCTTAATATCACGATTTGATTTGGTAAATTACCAGAATTACTGAGGATAGAACTATCAAGAATATATTTTCTTGATATGTTCAGAGGTTAAGTAGAATGTAAGAGTCGTGTAACATGGAAAATGATGATTATAAAGTATATGAATCATCATCTTCCATTAAAAATTTAGCATGACTTCCTGTAATATAATCGCGTTAGCCTGACGTCAGTATATTATACTAACTCATGCTTCAATTCCCTACACTTCTTCAAAACATTTATAATTTAAACTTGGATTTTATAGAATATATAAACTAAAACAGTTTCCTTTATGATGTGATAAAGATATCGCAAAGAAATAATTAATTGTGGACAATAATCGTTATGAAGATATCTTCAGAAATATAGAGGATATTTATAACGAAGGATACGATGATATCTTAGAATTTCTAATATCGAAGGATGATAAAGAAGATTTGTCTGTAAAGGTCATGAGCAAGGTATTAGTTAATGACTTCAGCAGATACTGAATCATTCGGATTCTTTGAAGGCAGGTTTAGTCTTTGTGATTTCTCCACAGCCTCCTTCATATTTTGCTCAATCTGTTTTCCAGTTCCAAATCTGAGCTTATACCATTCTTTATCATCAAACTTTTGGCCATTAAGACCATCTATAGCTTTTGCTGCTTCGTCAGCATTCTCAAGGTTAACGAATCTGAATCATTGATTATCAATCTGAGGTGTTTTCAAGAAATTTTGTTTTTAGATGATTAAACGCTTATTGTGATCATCAAATGATCTAATGGTTGACGAATAGGCGTTGTTGATTTCAAAAGTAATGAATGATAATTTCGGTGGTTTGATGTGATAATTCATCATAGAATACGAATGAATTTAATTCATGAATGTAGTGATCTTTAGGAAGATAACACCTGCTAAAGCTTTACTTGGATTCTGATATGTCAAAATCAGGATATATAATTGAATTTGTATGCAAATGGTTGTTCCTTAGTGAACGGATACATATATCTTGTGAATGTAAGTAGTATAGTTACTGACTATTGAATCAGAATTTGTACTATGTAACATATTAATGTGAGATATAAATATTTCTCGGGTTTTACCTACCCGTTAAAATATTTTCATAATTAACAGTTTGTACAAAAGAAAAGATATACGTTCATATATGTATTCTTCAGATATAATCAGGGTTTTAATGAGTTAATATAATATTAAACTCATTTGATTTGCGGTTGGAACGAGAATAAATAATCTCCAAAACTTGAGAGTACATAATCGTCGCGGAATATTTCTTTAATGAAGTTATGAATCAATACTTCATCGTTCATTGTTATTGATATACCTCGGTATATGATGTTGGTGCTCGTGGAATCCTTGTGAAATTCACAAGACACGAATAATGTTTTTCTAAAAAGTTTCGAGTATATCGAAAATGGAAGTATATAATCAATCATGTATTTGAGTAATACACTTGGTTTATTATGAAATGGAGTTTATTGTGTTGAAGCAGTGATTAACGATTGTTAAGTCATTAACGAAGGATGTACATTATAGCATATTAGTGATATGAATTAACCAAGTAGTACATACTAGTTAAGATTCACACGTAATAGCTTAGTACGAAAAGATTTATTATTGTTTTAAAGCATATATATATATATATATATATATATATATATATATATATATATATATATATATATATATATATATATATATATATATATATATATATATATATATATATATATAAAGTATACATATATAATCTTCAGGAAGAATAAGTCAATACTTCTTAACTCATTATTACTAATATTCCTTGGTATCTAGGGGGCGTATGATGTTGATATCCGAGGTACCGAGTGTGATGTTGAGGCGTGGGATGCGGATGTTGTTGTTGGTGAAGCTGATGCTGTTGGTGGTGATGTTGATGGTACTGGTGGTGCTGGTTATGCTGCTGATGCTTGTAGAATTCGTACCATATTCTCCAGAGCCACCACTCGAGCGCGAAGCTCGTTGACTTCTTCTCTTACTCCGGGATGATTGGCGGTTCGGACTAGCGGATGAATAAGATCTAGGATTCTAGATATTATATATTCGTGATGGGATATCCTGGAAATGAGGGTGAAAATAGTGTTTCGGATTGGTTCGCCGGTAAGTGCTTCAGGTTCTTCGCCAATAGGGCAATTTGATGAGTGGAAAGGATCTTCGTCTTCACTTCTCCATTGATTAAGTTGACTACGAACCCATCCCCAATTCTTCCAGAATAGATGATGGCTGATTGGTTCGTTTGTTCCGGTTACGCTGCCATTGGAGCTCGAGGAGTTCGAAGAATCCATATTATGTGTTTGGAATTAGGGTTTGATATGAAATGGGTGTTGAATATTGAATAATATATTCATCACATTGTATACGTATATATAGCAAAAAGATTTCCATGATTTACGGAGAAAATTTAGGAAAAGTGTTAGACAAAGTCTATTGAGATAGATATGATAAGATATAATAAGATATGATGTGTCTATACTCCAATAATGGCAGTATGACGTGTCTAGATGATAATTATGTAATCTGATAATCTTTTGATTAAAGATTTTCAATTCGTATACTGTGATAACCCAATGACATTTTTCGGTTCGCAAACCGATGCATAAAGGCATAAGGCATATAGGACCTGATATAACAGGGAGTTATATACGTTTGAGTGTGAGTAGTAACAAATATAGGAGTTTCAAAAATCATGGATAATATTTCATGTAATACATATGTAATACATATGTAATACACAAATCCATGATAGGTGACAAAGGAATGTCGAGAATTTCAAAAATCTTGGTGCTGCATTTAAATGCGGTGGTGTAATTGGATAATACTTAGGAAAGTGAGCAGAGTTCTTAGGTTGGCTCGGCATTCTAAGATATGTAAAGTTTCTAAAGTATAGTGTAGCATTTAACAATTAAAGGCAACAATTAAAGGCACTATAGTCACAGAAAGTTGTAGTCCTACATTGCTAAGGTACCTAATTGTATAGGGCGCACATAAAATGCAATCCTGGTTCTCTACAAAAAACTGCTCTGATACCAATCTCTTTCACACCCCCAAATAGGGCCTGGGGTATTTGTAACTAATTATATCAAATTATAGTTGTATAAATGAGAACGACTCTATATGAGATGTTTTATTGAGTTTTGCAGCGGAAGATAAATAGATTACATTGTATTTAGAGTATTAAATGTTCTTAATTGATATGATATGTAATGAAGACTCCAAGCATAGCAAGCAATCATCATCAAAGCAGCAGATATACAGCGGAAGCAATACTTAAGTACCTGAGAATAAACATGCTTTAAAGTGTCAACACGAGGTTGAGTGAGTTCATAGGTTTGTCATAAATAATGATTTCAGTAATAGATATAGACCACAAGATTTAGTATAGAAGTAGATCTCGCAGATCCAAAAGTTATGCCAGTTCGTGATATTTAGACTAAATGTTTAAAGTTTGCCCCAATGACAAGTTGTGTCTATACTTGTCGGTTTAATTTCATTATTAAGCAATACAAAGACTTAGTCAAATGTATCGGGGACGTTACTCCCGATAGGCCTACCCCCAATAATTAAGAATGCATTTAACGAGCAATTAAAAATATCACTGTAGGGACTTAGTCGAACATAGCCGGGTATAGCATAGTTTAACAGTTTGTACTTGTGTCTAACGTATAAAACAGTTATAAAAGTTGCGCATGTATTCTCAGCCTAAAAATATATAAAAAGGGAGCTATGAAAACTCACGATACTGTATTTCGTATTTTACGAGTATGATGGCACTGAACGAGTGCAGAGTTATTCTCGGATTCACGAACCTATATCAAGTATATGTATTAACACATATATTCGTAGTCGAACAAATTTATATATATATATATATATATATATATATATATATATATATATATATATATATATATATATATATATATATATATATATATATATATATATATATAAATTTATTAGTTATGCCAGTTTTATATTAATAGCATATAAGTTTCTTATATTCATTTTATATATATTTGAGAATATAAATTTTATTATGTGTAAATATATTTATATAAATATATATGTACATATATCATTTGTTTGTTAAAATAGTAATTGTAATAATACTAAAATAATATTAGTAATGATAAAAGTAATAATGATAATACTTAATAATTCTATTAGTGATAAAAATAATGATATTAATAATAGTAATTGTAAAAATATTAATTTTACTGTTAATGTTAGTTATGATAATGATTTTAGTAATTACATAATAATATTACTCATTATAATATAAGTAATAATACTTATAATGATAATAATAATAATATAGTTGTAATAATAATAATTGTTAATAATAACAATACTAATATTGATGATAATAATAATAATAATAATAATAATAATAATAATAATAATAATAATAATAATAATAATAATAATAATAATAATGTTGAAAATAATAATAAAATCTTATATGTTAATAATAATAATAATAATAAATGATACTAATACTTAGTAATAATAATACTAACAATACTTAGTAATAATAATACTAACAATATAAAATGATACTAATACTAATAACAATGATAATAATAATAATTTGTTTTGTTTTCAAAATAATAATAATATAAATGATACTAATACTTGGTAATAATATTACTAGCAATAATAATATTACTACTTAATAACAATAATATAATAATAACAATAATAATAATAATAATAATGAGAAGGAAACTACCTTATATAGCTTTTTCTAAAAAAAATGTCCAAGACAGGACTCGAACTAGAGACCTCCCGCTAACCCGAACACTCCCTAGACCATGGCTCTACTGCTTACTTATCTTATTAATATTCGGAATTAATAATATATAACCCGTATTTCCTGATTCCTTTTTCTTCACGAAAAAATTCCACCAGAGATTAATCCTAATCTATCAACGATTTAGTTAATAAATTTTAGGATTTAAAAATTGTCACAGAAATGATTAGTGGGTGACTAAATAAATTAAAACAAAAAAAATTAATAATAAAAAAAATGAAACAGACGTGCTGCTGTTCGTGGTTTCTTTAAAAAAAATAATTTATTTTTGATTTTGAGTACGTTTTAGACAATTGTTACAACACAAAATCTGTTTCAAATCTTTCCTATAAACTTTCCCAATCATCAATTGGACCTGAAACTTTAAATTGAATTCGAATTTCGCGATGAACACTATAGTTGACTTTTAGCTTCGAACCTTTGACTCGAAAATTAGAATTCGTTAAGAAAAATTGGAAGCTGAAACGTTACAGGAAGTTTTTTTAGATGATTCCTAACATGACTACATTTATAGATTTTGGATTGGGACTCGTTTTTGAAGTTTTTGAAAATTGGAACAATAACAGAGGTGTCGACTTATTAAGAAATTTTTTTTCTTAAATTATCAGATATTTAAGAATCAATGGATGTTATAAATGATATAGAGGATGGAGAATTGATTGATTAAACACAACAACTCGATTGATTTAAAGTGACTAAAGGGTAGACAGAAAACAAAACATTAACCAGTAGAAGATTTAAAATAATAATAATAATAATCACGATTTATTAAAAAAATTCAAAAGCTGATGTTATAAAAATGGAAAGCAGATTGTGATTTAATTAAAGTAATAAAAAGTAGATTTAGTTTTTTTTTTTAAATCAAAAGTAGTTAGTTCATAATTTTTGACTTTTAAATTTATTTTTAATTGATATTAATAATTAATATAAATAATAATAATAGTAATACTTTTAATATTACTAAGAGTAATAAAAATACTAATACTAATAATAATAATAGAATTAATAATAATATTAATAATAATAATACTATTAATAATAATTTTGTTACTAATAGTTTGTAACTTTAATAATAATGATATTGATTATAATTATAATATTATTAATGATAATAATATTATTACTTTTACAATAATAAAAATTAATACAAATGTTAATAATGATATTAATAATAATAATAATAATAACTCGGATAATAATAATGATTGTAAATGATATAAAATAATAAATGATAATATTGTTTAAAACAATATTAATAATAATACTAATACACAATTATTTTCAAATAATGGTTCGTGAATCGTTGGAATTACATAAAAGTTAGGTTTAAATTTTGTCAAAAATTTTCGGGTTGTTATAGATAGTGTCTCCACATTTTTAGTTCAAAGACAACGGATCCGAGTTCGAGATCATGTGTCGTGTAGTTCTGTTCATGAATTTTTAGTTGTCGAGAGGCATAAGCAATGACTTTCTTTCGTTGCATCAATACACACCCAAAACCATGTTTCGAGGCATCGCAATATACAACAAAATCATCATTGCCTTCGGGAAGTGACAAGATAGGAGCGGTGGTTAGCTTTGTCTTCAAGACATGAAACGCGGATTCTTGCTCGGTCGCCTAAATGAATTTCTTTCCTTTGTGAGTTAACGCGGTTAGAGGACGTGCAACCAAGGAGAAGTTTTCGATGAATCTACGATAGTACCCGGCGAGACCCAAGAATTAACGAATGTGAGTAGGAGTAGTAGGAGTCTTCCATTTGCTAATGGCTTCGATCTTTGCGGGATCGACCTTAATACCTTGGTCGCTTACGATATGACCGAGAAATTGAACTTCCTTCAACCAAAATTCACACTTGGAGAATTTGGCATAGAGTCGTTCTTGTCTCAAGAGTTCGAGCACGAGTCGAAGGTGTTGTTCATGTTCTTCTTCGCTTTTAGAATAGACCAAGATGTCATCGATGAACACAATAATGAATTTATCGAGATACGGTTTGCACACGCGGTTCATAAGGTCCATGAACACCGCCGGTGCATTAGTGAGACCAAATGGCATTACAAGAAATTCATAACTACCATAACGAGTCCGGAAAGCGGTTTTGGAGACATCTTCCCCCTTAACTCTTAATTGATGATAACCCGAGCGGAGATCGATTTTCGAATATACACGAGATCCTTGTAATTGGTCAACGAGGTCATTGATGCGTGGAAGAGGATATCGGTTCTTAACCGTCAATTTGTTTAGTTCATGATAGTTTATACACATTCGTAGGGATCTATCTTTCTTCTTAACGAATAAAATCGGAGCGCCCCATGGTGAATGGATAGGTTGTATAAAACCACGGTTAAGTAGTTCTTGGATTTAACTTTGCAATTCTTTCATTTTGGATAGAGCAAGTCTATACGGTGTACGTGCTATGGGTGCGGCTCCCAGAATAAGATCGATTTGGAATTCTACCGGCCGATGAGGTGGAAGAGCCGGTAATTCATCGGGAAATACATCGGAAAAGTCACTAACAATTGGCACATCATCGATATGCTTCTCTTCGATCTCGACTTTCTTAACATGGGTTAGAATCGCGAAACAACCTTTACGAAGGTATTTTTCAACTTTAAGGCACGAGACGAGGTTGAGTCCGGTGCAACTCTTATCGCCATAGACAATCAAGGGTTCACCATTCTCGATAGGAATTTGAATCGCTTTAAGATCGCAAAGGATGTGAGATTTCGTTTTGGTTAACCAATCCATACCAATGATTACATCAAAGCTCCCTAGTTCTAAAGGTATCAAGTCAATTTCAAACTCTTTACCCATTAAGTTTAACGTACACCCCCGATAAAATTTGTTGGCACTCAATAGTTTACCGTTGGCCACTTTAATGGTATAAGTAGTATCTAGTGGAAGGGGTGGAGTGCTAAAAGAATGAGTCAAAGTCTTGGATACAAAACTCTTATCTGCACCCGAATCGAATAAGCAAGAGACATAGTAATTGTTGAGAAGAAACGTACCCGTGACTAGTTCGTTGTCATCTCGGGCTTTCTCGGTGTTAATGTTGAAAGCTCGGCCGCGCGTATTGGGGTTATCTTTCTTCTTTGGGCATGCATTTCTATAATGACCTTGTTGGCCACATCCGTAACAAGTGACCGCCTTTGGTGCATTGGCCCCTTTTGAGCAACGGGGGAGACGTTTCTACAATATTTGGTCATGTGACCAATTCCTTGGCACCGGTGGCAAACTAGCGTGCCACATTCACCAAAATGATGATTGTGGCATTTGTTGCAAAAAGGTTTGGTTCCGGCATAACTTTTATTGCCGTCGGAGGTGAGAGGCTTTTTGGTGAAGTTGTTGTTGCTTGATTGGGGGCTTCCCATTTTCTTTTGTTGTTACCCTACTTATCCTCTGATTTAGGTGCCGGTACATCGATGTCGTCCACCGTTTCTATTAATTTGCGGGCCATATTCAAAGCTTCTTGATGATTGGTGGGTTTGGATGACATTACCCTGTGTTTAATGCTCTTTGAAAGACCATCCATGTAAAGTTCAACCCTTAAAGACTCAGGGTTCATGAGGTTTGGGCACATCAAGGATAGCTCGGCGAATCGTTGATTATAAGCCTTGAGGTCGATTTTTGAAATGTCCCGTTCATATTGATTATAAACGTTCCATTTTAATTAATTTTGTCGCGAGGTTTTGACCTCTATATGAGACGTTTTTCAAAGACTGCATTCATTTTTAAAACAACCATAACCTTTATTTTATCGATAAAGGTTTAAAAAGCATTACGTAGATTATCAAATAATGATAATTTAAAATATACCGTTTACACACGACCATTACATAATGGTTTACAATAAGAATATATTACATCAAAAATAAGTTTCTTGAATGCAGTTTTTACATAATATCATACAAGCATGGACTCTAAATCTTGTCTTTATTTTAGTATGCAACAGCGGAAGCTCTTAATAATCACCCGAGAATAAACATGCTTAAAACATCAACAAAAATGTTGGTGCGTTATAGGTTTAACCTATATATTATCAAATCATAATAATAGACCACAAGATTTCATATTTCAATATACATCCCATACATAGAGAGAAAAATCATTCATATGGTGAACACCTGGTAACCGACATTAACAAGATGCATATAAGAATATCCCCTATCATTCCGGGAAATTCTTCGGACATGATAAAAAAGAATTCGAAGTACTAAAGCATCCGGTACTTTGGATGGGGTTCGTTAGGCCCAATAGATCTATCTTTAGGATTCACGTAAATTAGTAGATCAATTTACTAATTCTTAGGTTAGCAAGCAAAAGGGGCATATTCGGCTTCGATCATTCACCCATATAATGTAGTTTCATTTACTTGTGTCTATTTTGTAAAACATTTATAAAACTGCATGTATTCTCATCCCAAAATATTAAATTTTAAAAGTGGGACTATAACTCACTTTCACAGATTTTTACTTCATCGGGAAGTAAGACTTGGCTACTGGTCAATTCACGAACCTATAACAAATATGTACATATATATCAAAGTATGTTCAAAATATATTTACAACACTTTTAATACATTTTGATGTTTTAAGTTTATTAAGTCAGCTGTCCTCGTTAGTAACCTACAACTAGTTGTCCATAGTTAAATGTACATAAATAAATTGATATATATTATCTTGAATCAATCCATGACCCAGTGTATACACGTCTCAGGCTAGATCACAACGTAAAGTATATATATTTTTGGAATCAACCTCAACCCTGTATAGCTAATTCCAACATTACTGCATATAGAGTGTCTATGGTTGTTCCAAATAATATATATAGATGGATCGATATGATATGTCAAAACATTTGCATACGTGTCTATGGTATCCCAAGATTACATAATATATTAGAATACATGTATAATACAATATAAGTTACCTAGGATATGATTTGTATAGAATTATTACAATATTTCTCGTAGCTACAACAATAAAAAAATATCTAATCTTGTTTTACCCATAACTTCTTCGTTTTAGATCCGTTTTGAGTGAATCAAATTTCTATGGTTTTATATTGAACTCTATTTTAGGAATATAAACAGAAAGAGTATAGGTTTATAGTCGGAAATATAATTACAAGTCATTTTTGTAAGAGGTAGTCATTTTAGTCGAAAGAACGACGTCTTGATGACCATTTTGAAAAACATACATCCACTTTGAGTTTAACCATGATTTTTGGATATAGTTTGATGTTCATAAGAAAAATCATTTTCCCAGAAGAACAACTTTTAAATCAAAGTTTATCATAGTTTTTAATTATCAAACCCAAAACAGCCCGCGGTGTTACTACGACGGCGTATGTCCGGTTTTACGGTGTTTTTCGTGTTTCCATGTTTTAAATCATTAAGTTAGCATATCATATAGATATAGAACATGTGTTTAGTTTATTTTAAAAGTCAAGTTAGAAGGATTAACTTTTGTTTCCGAACAAGTTTAGAATTAACTAAACTATGTTCTAGTGATTTCAAGTTTAAACCTTCGAATAAGATAGTTTTATATATATGAATCGAATGATGTTATGAACACCATTACTACCTCAGGTTTTGTGGATAAAACTACTGTAAATGAGAAAAATAGATCTAGCTTCAAATGATCCTTGGATTGCTTGAAATTTCTTGAAGCAGAATCATGTCACGAAAACAAGTTCAAGTAAGATTTCCACTCGAAATAAGATTGTTATAGTTATAGAAATTGAATCAAAGTTTGAAAATGAGTATTACCTTGTATTACAAAGATATCTTACTGTAAATAAGAAAAATTTCTTGAGGTTGGATGATCACTTTACAAGATTGGAAGTAAGCTAGCAAACTTGGAAGTAGTCTTGATTTTATGAAACTAGAACTTATAGAATTTATGAAGAACACTTAGAACTTGAAGATAGAACTTGAGAGAGATCAATTAGATGAAGAAAATTGAAGAATTAAAGTATTTTTAGGTGTTTTTGTTCATTGGTATATGGATTAGATATAAAGGATGTGTAATTTTGTTACATGTAAATAAGTCATGAATGATTACTAATATTTTTGTAATTTTATGAGATATTTCATGCTAGTTGCCAAATGATGGTTCCCACATGTGTTAGGTGACTCACATGGGCTGCTAAGATCTGATCATTAGAGTGTATATACCAATAGTACATACATCTAAAAGATGTGTATTGTACGAGTACGAATACGGGTGCATACTAGTAGAAATGTTGATGAAACTGAACGAGGATGTAATTGTAAGCATTTTTGTTAAGTAGAAGTATTTTTATAAGTGTCTTGAAGTCTTTCAAAAGTGTATGAATACATATTAAAATACTACATGTATATACATTTTAACTGAGTCGTTAAGTCATCGTTAGTCGTTACACCTTTAAGTTAACGATCATGTTAAATGTTGTTAACCCAATGTTTATTATATCTAATGAGATGTTAAATTATTACATTATTATGATATTATGATATATTAATATATCTTAGTATGATATATATACAGTTAAATGTTGTTACAACGATAATCGTTACATATATGTCTCGTTTCGAAATCATTAAGTTAGTAGTCTTGTTTTTACATATGTAGTTCATTGTTAATACACTTAATGACATGTTTACTTATCATTTATCATGATTAAATATTGTGTATCAATATCTTAATATGATTCATATGTATTTAGTAATACGTTGTTATAACGATAATCGTTATATATATCGTTTCGAGTTTCTTAATTCAATAAACTCAATTTTATGTATATAACTCATTGTTAAAATACCTAATGAGATACTTACTTATCATAATATTATGTTAACTATATATATAATCATATATATGTCATCATATAGTTTTTACAAGTTTTAACGTTCGTGAATCACCGGTCAACTTGGGTGGTCAATTGTCTATATGAAACCTATTTCAATTAATCAAGTCTTAACAAGTTTGATTGCTTAACATGTTGGAAACACTTAATCATGTAAATAACAATTTCATTTAATATATATAAACATGGAAAATTTGGGTCACTACAGTTTCGACCGCTTTTAGAGTCCTTAGCTCTTGTTCGAGCTTGCGAGCTCCTCACGTGGGAAGTATTTGATGATCATCTTTTCCTTTAAGTCAGACCAAGAGAGTGCGTGGGCTTCATCAGTACCCACCGATTGTGCTTACGTGTTTCACCACGTGAGAGCGATACCGGCGAAAGTGTGGGTGGAATATTTGACTTTGTCTTGGTCCCGACAACCGCTTATGCTAAAGACGGCTTCTGTTTGTTCAAACCATCAGGTGAGCATAACCGGTCCCCCGGTCCCATCAAAAGTATGAGGTTTGCACCCCATGAAATTGTAGGAGCATCCCTCGTTTGAGCTACCGGCTCCATTGTTGTTGTTGTTGTGGTTGTTGTTATTGTTGTTGTTGTTGGATGAGTGACCGGCCATGGCCGCATCCACGGCGGTGGCTATCATTCATTGTAGAGCTTGTTCGGGAGTTTCATGGCGTGGTACACGGTGAGGAGGCATTGTTTCTTCAAAACACAAGAATATCGTTGATTAGTATTCTTAATTATACTAACCGCGATATGGAATGAGGATGAAGAGAAAATTTTCCTTGACTCGCCTTAAATTCTTTATGTCATAATGTCGGAACGTTCATATGAGTCACCGTAATATAATCCCGGAAATTATATTACCCTAATTCATATGTGCATTCTACATTATTTCACTAAGTCAAGGTGGCGTGTCAATCAAATTAAACAACATGAGATTAAGATGAAATAAGAGTAGATATGAGTAGAAATGTTCGGGTATAAATGCACAAGTAGTCAAGTAATTCCTACTTCAAGTGTATATGCCGGTTGTAGTCTAGACTCACTAATGTACCCTATGACTCGGGGTTGATACCAATGAACTCTAAATCCCTACAACCAACGCTCTGATACCATCTGTAGCGACCCGACAAAATCGTCATTGACGGTGCCATCTACTTGGGTCCCATTAAGTGATCATAAGTCGTTAATATGACGTTTGACCAAAATATGTCGCATTCATTTCAAATGTAAAGATGTTTCAAATTTACAAAAGTAGTTCACAACTAGTGACGTTACAATGTTTTACGTACAAATGAAACCTATGTGACACAGTTTAAATGTAAAGTCAAAAGATGCTCCATGTATGCATGTATACTCGACATCCAAGCAAGTATCAAAATAGTTAGCGGAAGCATGTAACACATATCGTTCAAGGACCTGAGAAAAACATGGAAAATCTGTCAACGAAAACGTTGGTGAAATCATAGGTTTAGTAAGTGAGTACGTAAGTAAGTTGAACCACAAGATTTATAGCGTTGAAGTAATAGTAAGAACATTCTAAAAGTTGTTATCACGAGCACCCAATTATCAATGCTTAGCTAATGTTACCCCATTACAATAGTGTTAGAACATCCACTGTTTCTCGAAAATATATTTCATCCGCATAACGGTAGCGAACCGTCCGAATGAGGGTTTGTCAAACCCATATGGCTGTGGCAACCCGACAAAATCGTCATTGATGGCGCCGCTAACTTAGGTCCCGTTACGTGGTCGTAGTCCCTATATGAGACTCGTTTGACCAAAATTACGTCGCATTGATTTGAAAAGTACAAGACTTGCAAAGTTTAGTTTACCAAACGGTTCAACAACAAGTTTAAGTTTACAAAAGTATAATGTATAAATGAAATAAACTTGTGACATAATATAAGTTAAAAATCACGGTTGCTATAAATAGCGTAAGTATGTAAACAAAAGTTTGAATCCAAAGGTGCTATCACTAGCGTATATATGTATGTATGCTTGACTCCAAGCAAGAAATAAAAGTGTATGAATGTATGCTTGACCCCAAGCAAGTACGAGTGTACGCGGAAGCATGTATCAAATAGCCATGTATGAACCTGAGAAACATATAGAAAAACTGTTAACGAAAAACGTTGGTGAAATCATACGTGTTTTAGTAAACGTTGTATTTGAACCACAAGATTTAATATAAGATGATTATCAAAATCATTTGCATTCCAAAGTTGTTGTTTGTATCGCGGGCACCCAATTATCAAACTTAACTATTTTGTACCCTGTTACGTAGTATTAGAACATACACTATACTCGAAAATATATTTCATCCGCTAACGGTAGCGAACCGTCCGAATATGGCTCGTCAAGCCCATGTGATCACATAATATAAGTTCTCGTTTACACCCTGCAAGTGTAACTAATGATAATTGAATTGAGGATTTTTGTTCAAACCCGTACGTGGAATGTTCATTTTCGTACTTGTGTTCAAAGTGTAAAAGTATGATACGTATATGTTTCTCATCCCATAGTTTAAAGCATAAAAGTTGTTGAAAGATGGGACTATGATCTCACCTCGAGTGCACGAGTATAAAAGTACTAACAAAGTAAACGTGTGCATGCAAGTTGCTTATGAAAGGACCCGTTCATATACATTATAAACGATTCACAATAGTTGATTACATTGCGAGGTATTTGACCTCTATATGATACATTTTACAAACATTGCATTCGTTTTTAAAAGACAATCTTTCTTTACATAAAAAATTGACAGGCATGCATACCATTTCATAATATCCACTATCCAACTATAAATTGATTTAATAATAATCTTTGATGAACTCAATGACTCGAATGCAACGTTCTTCGAAATATGCTATGAAAGACTCCAAGTAATATCTTTAAAATGAGCAAATGCACAGCGGAAGATTTCTTTAACACCTGAGAATAAACATGCTTTAAAGTGTCAACCAAAAGGTTGGTGAGTTCATTAGTTTATCATAATCATTTATTTCCATCATTTTAATAGACCACAAGAATTTCATTTCCAGTTCTCATAAATATACGTCCTATGCATAGAGACAAAAAATAATCATTCATATGGTGAACACCTGGTAACCGACATTAACTAGATACATATAAGAATATCCCCTATCATTCCGGGATCCTCCTTCGGACATGATATAAATTTTGAAGTACTAAAGCATCCAGTACTTTGGATGGGGTTTGTTAGGCCCAATAGATCTATCTTTAGTATTCGCGTCAATTAGGGTGTCTGTTCCCTAATTCTTAGATTACCAGACTTTAATAAAAAGGGGCATATTCGATTTCGATAATTCAACCATAGAATGTAGTTTCAATTACTTGTGTCTATTTCGTCAAACATTTATAAAAGCGCATGTATTCTCAGTCCCAAAAATATAAAGGGTAAAAAGGTAAATGAAACTCACCATACTGTATTTCGTAGTAAAAATACATATAACGTCATTGAACAAGTGCAAGGTTGGCCTCTGATTCACGAACCTAAATTAATTATATATATTTATGTGTTGGTCAATATTTGTCTAACAAATTAGGTCAAGTCAAAGTGTACCACAATCCTAATGCTCGAGACTAATATGCAAAAGTCCACAAAAGTAAATTTGACTCAAAATAATTTCCAAAAATCTATACATGATTAATATATAGTTTAAATATCGTCGTTTTATATTTTTAAATATTTTTAAAAGATTTATTAGAGTAAATAATATAATTTATTTATTAATAAATAAAATTTTATATTATATTTATATAATAAAATATACTTTTATATATATTAAGTAATAAAATTTATAGGGTTCATTTAATATTATAAAGATAATATGATAGGTATTATTAAAGTAAGTTATTACACGTAGTAAAATATGTTTGTATCAAATATTTATTTGATAAAATAATATCTATAATGATAGTCAGTAAAAGTTGTATTATTTTGTAATAATTATTATTATTATAAAATATCAATATTTATAATTACTAAGATGACATTATGATAAAACGATAATTCTAATTATGATAACTTTAATATTTACGATAATTTTTAATATTATCTTTAAAATAATAATTCTATTTAAAATAATAATAATAATGATATTTTATAGTAACAATGACATTTCTATTAAAACGATAATTTTTGTTAAAATGACAGTTTTAATACAAACGATAATTTTAATAATAATAGTAATGATAAAAATAATAAGAACAATAATTTTATCTAAACCAATATCTTATAATATTTTAATTTCATCATGATACTCTTACCCATTATTTCCTAATCGTTTCATTTAATAGCTTTTAATCGTCTTTTATATCGTTTTCGTAATAATGATAATAATAGTAATCAAAATAATTAGGTGTTACAAATATTTGTTTTAATTACACTAATATTAATAATGATAGTTACTATAACATTATTAACGATAATACTAATAATTATCTTAATGATAATATAGTAATAATAATAATAACAATAACAATAACCATTTTTAAATAATGATATATATATTAATAATGATAATAATAATAATAATACCAATAATAATAATAATAATAATAATACTAATAATAATTGGATAATAATAATAATACTAATTATAACTTTAACGATAATAACGATAGTAATAATAAAAAAAATAACAATTTTTAAATATAAATCCTTTTATTGATAAAGATAATAATAATAATAAGATAAAACTAGAACGACGATAATAACGACGATAATAATAATCATTTTTAATAATAATACAAAAATTCGATGGACTATAACTTCAAATCCGTTCATCGAAATCATTCGATATCTAAACGAAAAGTTCTTAATTTTTCGGTAGCTTTCCAACGACATGCATATCTTATATCTTATCTCAGTCGCATATATAACTAATTCAGGATTCAACATAACCTAACTAAAGGCAATATCAAAAGTACAAACATGCATAATCCTATATACTCGAGCACTAGTCAGGGATACACTATTAGTATGTAAAAGTTAAATTATGAGTACTCACGTATCAATATTGAGATTCAATATTGCAGGAAAGGTACGTAGACGCAACGGAGATGATAAACACTATATTGACCTCACGAGCATACCCATGAACCATACCCAATCACCTCCATAGCTATAACCCATAATTTCCTTAATCCAATCCCACTCGAAAAACAATTTTGAAATCACTCGGACAGCACTCTGACGTAATATTTTATGTATACTAATAATATCTTGAAATAATACGGAGTAAATATATATATATATATATATATATATATATATATATATATATATATATATATATATATATATATATATATATATATATATATATATATATATATATATAAATCGATTGAGAGAGTTTAGAGAAAAATATTTTCAAGTTTCTATGAAATAATGAAACCTATTGAATTCTATTTATAATAGATTTTTGAATTATTAAAGTGAATTAATAAAGTATGAATTATTAAAGTGAATTATTAAAGTATGAATTATTAAAGTGAATTATTAAAGTATGAATTATTAAAGTGAATTATTAAAGTATGAATTATTAAAGTGAATTATTAAAGTATGAATTATTAAAGTGAATTATTAAAGTTAAAGTAAAGTAAAAATAAAGTAAAGGTAAAGTTTAAGTATAGTAAAAGTATAAAACTATGTACGTATAATACGCGTATAAATATATATAATATTAATTTAAATCGTTATATATATTTAATAAAATAAAATATAAATATCGTTATCTTTATCATACTGGTTAAGTAATGAGTTATCAAAAGTGGTTCTAGATATTTATAAAAGTTATATACGTTTTAATAATAAAGTTCTTTTTAAACTGAAAACGTTTTTGTACGTTTGAAACTAAATCAAATAAATATAATAATTTTGTTTTCCAAAACCAAATATATTTTTAAGAATCATTTTGTTTAAAGGTTAAAATAATGGAAATCGTTATATCATAAAATGCTTTAGAAAAGTAGAATCATATATATTCATAATAGGTTTCAAGTTTTTAAATTACAGTTTTTTGGTGAAGCATGGGATAAAGTTCAAAGGTTAAATCAAAGTATGAAATCATCTTAATGAAAAATGTCGAGTTACTTAACTTGTCGATATCCAACATCTAAGTTATTTACACTTCACGTTCTTACTTATAAATCACTTTACCATTTTCCGAATGTTGTCAAAAAGAATAGATTTCTTAAATCACAGTGGACCTCATAACATAGACCCGTAATGATATCATAATGTATCTGATAAATCAATCATTTGATATTATCTTCTAATTCCATCGATAAACATATTGAAACAAATACGTTCATGTAAAGTATTATACGTTTAATACTTTATTAATATTCTCAAGTTATAATATATATACATATATATACATATTTATTTATATATAACGGTTTGTGAATCGTCGGAATTTGGTCGAGGTTATAATGAATGTATGAACACAATTTAAAATTCTTGAGATTTAACTTAACAAACTTTGCTTATCGTGTCGGAATAATATAAAGATAAAGTTTAAATTTGGTTGGAAATTTCCGGGTTGTCACATCTTAGTCTTGACCTAAACAAGGAAGTTGTATCAATTAACCGGTTACGACACATGGTCGGGTGAAATGTGTTCAATTAGTCCTATGGCTCGTTACGACTCGATTAGTATAGCATGTGAATCACGTTGTCAAGTTTCATGCAAGAATCAAGTATAAAATACGATTAAAACAATTGCATAAGTGTTTGGTCAAGTTTGACTAAAAGTCAAACTTGGTCAAAGTCAAAGTCAAAGTCAAAGTCAAAGGGGTCGGGTAGGGTATCCGACAATTTTCCCATGATGAGAAAGTATATATAAACATGTTTGCGAAGTTTCATGTTAATCGGAGTTACGAGTAAGCGGGGGTGAAAACGTGAAAAACAAAAAGTAGTTGGGACAGACCCAAATGGCGCACCGCTCCATATTTAGCGCGCTGCACCATTTAACTGATCAGCAAGTCTGGCAGTTTTCACACTCAAGCACAAATCCAACTTCAAATACGCATAAATCATAAACCGTAAACATCTAAAACAAGTATCTTATATCGTTGGAAAGGTATTTTGATAAGGAATACAACTAACCACTTTTCATCTAGCAAAAACATCATTTACAATAGCCGAAAACTCGTCAAGTGATCATTAAATGTTCAAAATCATCGTTTCAAGTTTACAAAAATGCATTTTAAGATTCGGGAATCCAATTCACACATATGATATACCGTTTTGAAGGTAACAAAACATACATTACAACTAAAAACTTACTAATAACATTTCATGGCATTCGAAATATCAAAAGTTCCTTTTAAGTCTATCAAACCCTAAATAAAATTCAGAAATATCAATAATTATGTTTTTGAAGTTTTCTTACTCAACCTACGCATCAAAACGAAGCTAGTGATACTAGGTAATACAATTAAAACATGAACTTTAACAATTTAACAACATTAACTCATCCAAAATCAAAGATTAAGCACACCCGTTTCAAATGTTCAAACTAGTAACTTAAGACAACGAATCGAGCAAACAAAACATATATTCATGTTATACACGAGCCATAGACACTAACTAACACCATTTCAAGTCAAAAACACGAATTAAGAGAAATCTAGAGTTTTAGAAATGTTACCCAAACGTGATGAAATTGGTACCAAAATGTAGAGGATGAAGAGAGGATCACGAAAATGTAATTTGTTTTGATGTTTGCTTCTTGATTCGAATTTAGATGATGATTTTGTGAGTTGGGTGTTTGAGTTCATAAAATGGAAGTAGAGAGAATATGGGGAGGTGGAGGATGGAGTGAATGAATGGTGGAGAGTGGGGTTTGACTAGTTGACCTAGTCAACTAGTTTGGCCCCTTTGCAACTTTGGTCCCTCAGGTTTGAAAGCGGGTGCGGGAATTAACCAAACGAATATTTTAAAAACGCTCGAGTAAACGAGTGATGTTATAATTAAATAATGGGAATATTATGAACGTTAGTCAACGGAAACTACGAATTTAAATAATGAAAGATATTATTAAAAAAAAGATAGTGTTAAAAATAAATTTAACAGAAAAACGCGGGATGTTACATTACCTACACCTTAAAAGAAATTTCGTCCCGAAATTTAGTTGGAAGTAGTAGTTGTTGTTTCTTCTTCGAAACCTTGTGTTGCAAATTCTACGGATTTGTGAAGGTACTTCCTTGGGCATTTCAACGAAATTTGACAGTCGGGATTTTACGTTGGTTTAAAGTTTGGTTTCACGATTTATAGTTTCAACCGGTCCTCCTAGGAAGTGAAGTTTATCGTTGATAGTAAGTTCATCGAAGAGGATAACAAGTTCTTATTTCGCAAGACACGCCTTTAAGTTTGATACACAGAATATAGGATGACCGGAATTTGTTTGAGTCGGAAGTTCGAAGCGGTAAGCAACGGGCACAACACGCCCCAAGATTTCAAAAGGACTAAAAATATCGCGGATTTAGCTTTCTACATTTCCAAAACAGACTACACCTTTTCAAGGTGCGACTTTTAACATTATGTGGTTACCCACATGGAATTCGAAAGGTTTACGTCTAACATTGGCATAGCTCCTTTGGCGACTACGGGCCGTCTCGAGCCTTTCTCGGATTGGAACGATTTTAACGGTTACTCCATCAATGAGTCCGGGTTCGGTGACTTGATTATCATTTACTTGGTTCAACAAAAGGAGAATGACGTTTCCGGTCATATAAGATTTCAAAAGGTGTGACGTTAAGACTTGAATGATAACCATCATTGTAAGAGAATTCGGTTAAAGGCAATTACTTTCCTCAAGTAAATTTGAAGTTGATAATGCAAATTCGTATTACAGTTTCGAAGGTTTGAATCGTATGTTTGCTCGGTCCGTCGGGTTGTGGTTGATGTGTAGTACTCATGCCTAAACGTGATCCCGAGGCTTTTTGTAAGGCACCCCAAAATTTAAAAGTGAAACGAGAATCTTGATCCGAAGCGAATTACATTTCTTTAAGGTATATTTGAAAAATTTTGTTAGGACTTGAAAACGTTTATTGGAACAAGTTTCAGTTTCTCAAGAATTTTGTGCCGCGGAAGATTTATCGGTTTCTAAAAACGTTCGTTAGGACTATTCACCCTCGTGGTGAATACTAGTATAACGTGAAGAGTCTCTCTCTCCATTGAGAATTTAGATAAAAGATTTCCTTATACAGGAGTACGAGTCTGATGCGATAGAAATTTCTACCTCGATGTGAGCATAACAAGCATATTGTAGTTCGTCGATAAATTTGTGTGAAAACGAGATAGTATACACGTGTAACATATGGTTGAAGTCGAAGGAATTTGTCATTCATTCGGAAGCATAAGTATGGTTCGATAATAATCGACGATGTGTCCCGGGTATGGTTGTTATTAGTATTCTCGGAGTTGTTGGATGTTCAAACAAGAAAAATGAAGTCATGTACATGGCATATGGTGGTGATTAGGTTGATCGAGTCCAACCACCATCACGTGTCATTAGAACTTTGGTATGAATTACCGTAATATAACCACATTGATCGAGTGTCGTTATATTACGCTAACTCATACCTCCATTCCCACATCACTCCATGGATTCGAGTTCGTGTAACCGTGAAGATCTAAAATGAACAAAGTGTAACGGAATCTCTAACGAGACTCGTATTAATCGAAATAATTTGTGCAACTCTGGAGAAGCGTTTCCTGAGGGAAGTGTATAAATGAATGTTCACGTCAATGCAGTTCAAGTCAAACAATAATGTATTTCGGTACGAGAAATGTAACGAATCATGATAACGAATAGTACGCAACTATAGTGATAAATAGTGATGACGATACTCACCTAGAGTAGTGACGGTAGTACACGAAGTGGTAGATAGTAAGGGATACCGGTGTGACACCGATAGTAAGTTGAAACAGTGGCGAATAACAGCCGAGGAGACAGAGTTCCCGAACTAGTGTGACTAATGAAGTCGTCGTCATCCTTACGTGTATGAATCTTGAAATTAACGTGTGTTACCAGAAAGTTGTAGAATACGAGTTCGTATGATAAAAATTTGGTACCATTAAGAAGTTTGCCTAAGAATGATTCAAGTATAATGCACAAGTAGTCAAGTAAGTGCTATCTATAGCAAATATATGTCAGAATGCAATGGCTAACTATCCAGTTGTAGTCTAGATTCACTAATGCGTCCTAACGACTCTGTCAGACACACTAATGAATATCCTAGTTCCCTACAACCAACGCTCTGATACCATCTGTGGCGACCCGACAAAATCGTCATTGACGGCGCCGCTAACTTAGGTCGCGTTACGTGGTCGTAGTCCCTATATGAGACTCGTTTGACCAAAATTACGTCGCATTCATTTGAAAAGTACAAGACTTGCAAAGTTTAGTTTACCAAACGGTTCGATAACAAGTTTAAGTTTACAAAAGTATAATGTATAAATAAAATAAACTTGCGACATAATATAAGTTGAAAATCACGGTTGCTATAAATAGCGTAAGTATGTAAACAAAAGTTTGAATCCAAAGGTGCTATCACTAGCGTATGTATGTATGTATGTATGTATGCTTGACTCCAATCAAGAAATCAAAGTGTATGCATGTATGCTTGACCCCAAGCAAGTACGAGTGTACGCGGAAGCATGTATCAAATAGCCATGTATGAACCTGAGAAACATATAGAAAAACTGTCAATGAAAAACGTTGGTGAAATCATAGGTGTTTTAGTAAACGTTGTATTTGAACCACAAGATTTAATATAAGATGATTATCAAAATCATTTGCATTCCAAAGTTATTGTTTGTATTGCGGGCACCCAATTATCAAACTTAACTGTTTTGTACCCTGTTACGTAGTGTTAGAACATACACTATACTCGAAAATATATTTCATCCGCTAACGGTAGCGAACCGTCCGAATGTGGCTCGTCAAGCCCATGTGATCACATAATATAAGTTCTCGTTTACACCCTGCAAGTGTAACTAATGATAATTGAATTGAGGATTTTTGTTCAAACCTGTACATGGAATGTTTATTTTCGTACTTGTGTTCAAAGTGTAAAAGTATGATACGTATATGTTTCTCATCCCATAGTTTAAAGCATAAAAGTTGTTGAAAGATGAGACTATGATCTCACCTCGAGTGCACGAGTATAAAAGTACTTCACAAAGTAAACGTGTGAATGCAAGTTGCTTAGTCTTGACCTAAACAAGGAAGTTGTATCAATTATACGGTTACGACACATGGTCGGGTGAAATGTGTTCAATTAGTCCTATGGCTCATTACGACTCGATTAGTATAGCATGTGAATCACGTTGTCAAGTTTCATGAAAGAATCAAGTATAAAATACGATTAAAATGATTGCATAAGTGTTTGGTCAAGTTTGACTAAAAGTGAAACTTGGCCAAAGTCAAAGTCAAAGTCAACGGGGTCGGGTCGGGTATCCGACAATTTTCCCATGATGAGAAAGTATATAAAAACATGTTTGCCAAGTTTCATGTTAATCGGAGTTACGAGTAAGCGGGGGTGAAAACGTGAAAAACAAAAAGTTGTTGGGACATACCCAAATGGCGCGCCGCTCCATATTTGGCGCGCCGCTCCATTTAACTGATCAGCAAGTCTGGCAGTTTTCACACTCAAGCACGAATCCAACTTCAAATACACATAAATCATAAACCGTAAACATCCAAAACAAGTATCTTATATCGTTGGAAAGGTATTTTGATAAGGAATACAACTAACCACTTTTCATCAAGCAAAAACATCATTTACAATAGCCGAAAACTCATCAAGTGATCATTAAATGTTCAAAATCATCGTTTCAAGTTTACAAAAATGCATTTTAAGATTCGGGAATCCAATTCACACATATGATATGCCATTTTGAAGGTAACGAAACATACATTACAACTAAACATTTACTAATAACATTTCATGGCATTCGAAATATAAAAAGTTAGTTTTAAGTCTATCAAACCCTAAACAAAATTCACAAAAATCAATAATTATGTTTTTGAAGTTTTCTTACTCAACCTGTGCATCAAAACGAAGCTAGTGATACTAGTATCATAATTAAAACATGAACTTTAACAATTTAACAACATTAACTCATCCAAAATCAAAGATTAAGCACACCCATTTCAAATGTTCAAACTAGTTACTCAAGACAACGAATTGAGCAAACAAAACATATATTCATGTTATACACGAGCCATATACAATAACTAACACCATTTCAAGTCAAAAACACGAATTTAGAGAAATCTAGAGTTTTAGAAATGTTACCCAAATGAGATGAAATTGGTACCAAAATGTAGATGATGAAGAGAGGATCATGAAAATGTAATTTGTTTTGATGTTTGATTCTTGATTCGAATTTAGATGATGATTTTGTGAGTTAGGTGTTTGAGTTCATAAAATGGAAGTAGAGAGAAAATGGGGAGGTGGAGGATGGAGTGAATGAATGGTGGAGAGTGGGGTTTGACTAGTTGACCTAGTCAACTAGTTTGGTGAAATGTCCCGTTCTTATTGATTAAAAACGTTCCATATTAATTGATTTCGTTGCGAGGTTTTAACCTCTATATGAGACGTTTTTCAAAGACTGCAGTCATTTTAAAACAAACCATAACCTTTATTTCATCAATAAAGGTTTAAAAAGCTTTACGTAGATTATCAAATAATGATAATCTAAAATATCCTGTTTACACACGACCATTACATAATGATTTACAATACAAATATGTTACAACAAAATAAGTTTCTTGAATGCAGTTTTTACACAATATCATACAAGCATGGACTCCAAATCTCGTCCTTATTTAAGTATGCGATAGCGGAAGCTCTTAATAATCACCTGAGAATAAACATGCTTAAAACGTCAACAAAAATGTTGGTGAGTTATAGGTTTAACCTATATATATCAAATCATAATAATAGACCACAAGATTTCATATTTCAATACACATCCCATACATAGAGATAAAAATCATTCATATGGTGATCACCTGGTAACCGACATTAACAAGATGCATATATAAGAATATCCCCATCATTCCGGGACACCCTTCGGATATGATATAAATTTCGAAGTACTAAAGCATCCGGTACTTTGGATGGGGTTTGTTATGCCCAATAGATCTATCTTTAGGATTCGCGTCAATTAGGGTGTCTGTTCCCTAATTCTTAGATTACCAGACTTAATAAAAAGGGGCATATTTGATTTCGATAATTCAACCATAGAATGTAGTTTCACGTACTTGTGTCTATTTTGTAAATCATTTATAAAACCTGCATGTATTCTCATCCCAAAAATATTAGATTTTAAAAGTGGGACTATAACTCACTTTCACAGATTTTTACTTCGTCGGGAAGTAAGACTTGGCCACTGGTTGATTCACGAACCTATAACAATATATACATATATATCAAAGTATGTTCAAAATATATTTACAACACTTTTAATATATTTTGATGGTTTAAGTTTATTAAGTCAGCTGTCCTCGTTAGTAACCTACAACTAGTTGTCCACAGTTAGATGTACAGAAATAAATCGATAAATATTATCTTGAATCAATCCACGACCCAGTGTATACGTATCTCAGTATTGATCACAACTCAAACTATATATATTTTGGAATCAACCTCAACCCTGTATAGCTAACTCCAACATTCACATATAGAGTGTCTATGGTTGTTCCGAAATATATATAGATGTGTCGACATGATAGGTCGAAACATTGTATACGTGTCTATGGTATCTCAAGATTACATAATATACAATACAAGTTGATTAAATTATGGTTGGAATAGATTTGTTACCAATTTTCACGTAGCTAAAATGAGAAAAATTATCCAATCTTGTTTTACCCATAACTTCTTCATTTTAAATCCGTTTTGAGTGAATCAAATTGCTATGGTTTCATATTGAACTCTATTTTATGAATCTAATCAGAAAAATTATAGGTTTATAGTCGGAAAAATAAGTTACAAGTCGTTTTTGTAAAGGTAGTCATTTCAGTCTAAAGAACGACGTCTAGATGACCATTTTAGAAAACATACTTCCACTTTGAGTTTAACCATAATTTTTGGATATAGTTTCATGTTCATAATAAAAATCATTTTCTCAGAATAACAACTTTTAAATCAAAGTTTATCATAGTTTTTAATTAACTAACCCAAAACAGCCCGCGGTGTTACTACGACGGCGTAAATCCGGTTTTACGGTATTTTTCGTGTTTCCAGGTTTTAAATCATTAAGTTAGCATATCATATAGATATAGAACATGTGTTTAGTTGATTTTAAAAGTCAAATTAGAAGGATTAACTTTTGTTTGCGAACAAGTTTAGAATTAACTAAACTATGTTATAGTGATTACAAGTTTAAACCTTCGAATAAGATAGCTTTATATGTATGAATCGAATGATGTTATGAACATCATTACTACCTTAAGTCCCTTGGATAAACCTACTAGAAAAGAGAAAAATGGATCTAGCTTCAACGGATCCTTGGATGGCTCGAAGTTCTTGAAGCAGAATCATGACACGAAAACAAGTTCAAGTAAGATCATCACTTGAAATAAGATTGTTATAGTTATAGAAATTGAACCAAAGTTTGAATATGATTATTACCTTGTATTATAATGATAACCTACTGTAAGAAACAAAGATTTATTGAGGTTGGATGATCACCTTACAAGATTGGAAGTGAGCTAGCAAACTAGAAAGTATTCTTGATTTTATGTAACTAGAACTTGTAGAATTTATGAAGAACACTTAGAACTTGAAGATAGAACTTGAGAGAGATCAATTAGTTGAAGAAAATTGAAGAATGAAAGTGTTTGTAGGTGTTTTTGGTCGTTGGTGTATGGATTAGATATAAAGGATATGTAATTTTGTTTTCATGTAAATAAGTCATGAATGATTACTCATATTTTTGTAATTTTATGAGATATTTCATGATAGTTGCCAAATGATGGTTCCCACATGTGTTAGGTGACTCACATAGGCTGCTAAGAGCTGATCATTGGAGTGTATATACCAATAGTACATACATCTAAAAGCTGTGTATTGTACGAGTACGAATACGGGTGCATACGAGTAGAATTATTGATGAAACTGAACGAGGATGTAATTGTAAGCATTTTTGTTAAGTAGAAGTATTTTGATAAGTGTATTGAAGTCTTTAAAAAGTGTATAAATACATATTAAAACACTACATGTATATACATTTTAACTGAGTCGTTAAGTCATCGTTAGTCGTTACATGTAAGTGTTGTTTTGAAACCTTTAGGTTAACGATCTTGTTAAATGTTGTTAACCCAATGTTTATAATATCAAATGAGATTTTAAATTATTATATTATCATGATATTATCATGTATGAATATCTCTTAATATGATATATATACATTAAATGTCTTTACAACGATAATCGTTACATATATGTCTCGTTTAAAAATCATTAAGTTAGTAGTCTTGTTTTTACATATGTAGTTCATTGTTAATGTACTTAATGATATGTTTAATTATCATAGTATCATGTTAACTATATATATATCCATATATATGTCATCATATAGTTTTTACAAGTTTTAACATTCGTAAATCACCGGTCAACTTGGGTGGTCAATTGTCTATATGAAACATATTTTAATTAATCAAGTCTTAACAAGTTTGATTGCTTAACATGTTAGAAACATTTAATCATGTAAATATCAATCTCAATTAATATATATAAACATGGAAAAGTTCGGGTCACTACAGTACCTACCCGTTAAATAAATTTCGTCCCGAAATTTTAAGCTGTTGAAGGTGTTGACGAATCTTCTGGAAATAGATGCGGGTATTTCTTCTTCATCTGATCTTCACGCTCCCAGGTGAACTCGGGTCCTCTACGAGCATTCCATCGAACCTTAACAATTGGTATCTTGTTTTGCTTAAGTCTTTTAACCTCACGATCCATTATTTCGACGGGTTCTTCGATGAATTGGAGTTTTTCGTTGATTTGGATTTCATCTAACGGAATAGTGAGATCTTCTTTAGTAAAACATTTCTTTAAATTCGAGACGTGGAAAGTTTTATGTACAGCCGCGAGTTGTTGAGGTAACTCAAGTCGGTAAGCTACTGGTCCGACACGATCAATAATCTTGAATGGTCCAATATACCTTGGATTTAATTTCCCTCGTTTACCAAATCGAACAACACCTTTCCAAGGTGCAACTTTAAGCATGACCATCTCTCCAATTTCAAATTCTATATCTTTTCTTTTAATGTCAGCGTAGCTCTTTTGTCGACTTTGGGAGGTTTTCAACCGTTGTTGAATTTGGATGATCTTCTCGGTAGTTTCTTGTATAATCTCCGTGTGATGACCCTGGAAATTTTCGACCAAATTTAAACTTTATCTTTAGATAATTTTGACACGATAAGCAAAGTCTATTTAATCGGATCTCAAAAATTCTGAACTGTTGTTATACATCCAGTTAACCTTTGACCATACCTGACGATTCACGAACAAATGTTGTAAATAAGTACATATGTATATGTAAATATACTAAAAAGAATAATGGTACATATTAAATTAAATTAATACTAGTACCATTTAATCAATTGAATTAATGTGTAGAATAATATACAAAATAAATAAGATGTTATTAAAGTAAATATATATAAATATATATATGAATTATGTATTATTAATATTATGATATATATATATATATATATATATATATATATATATATATATATATATATATAAATTTGATACATTTGTTTTATTATATTATTATTATTAACATTATTAGTATTGTTAATATCATTATTATTATAACCAGAAGTAAGAATTTTATATGTTAATTAATATGATTAATATTAGTATTTTGTTAGGTATTATTATTTAAAAATATTAACATTATAGATTATCAATATTATTATTATTATAAAAGTAATATATTCTATTAATATTATCCTTAATAACATTATTATTAACATTATTATTAACAAATATTAATATCAGTATTATTTATTATTATAAATTATATTATTATTATTATTAGCATTTTGATTATTAGTAATATAATTATAATTGTAATTATCAAAAATCAATTATATAAAATAGCATATATAGACTTGGAATTCAAAAATTGTTTTACGTAACCATCAAACTGTACCTAATTGTGTTTTTATCCCTCAAATTTGTTAAACAACTGTATAATCGTACCAATCAGGGGAATAAAAATCTATATGTTATTGTTTTAATATCTAAGCGATTTAATCTTGTCTGAGTTCTGTTAAACGTCCATCTCAATTAATCACATCATGTTTTATTTCAACGATACATCACATAATATATAACAGTGATTTCAATTGGGAAATAAAAGATAGAAAAATAAAGAAAACCACAAATACTTCTTTTCACCTTCTTTATCCTTCTTTTATTTATCATCAACCAAACCATCTTCTTTGTGTTCTTCCTCGTTACTATCATCAACCATGAATCACCACCTTTTCATACAATTTACTGCTTCTTTTCATTTCCTTGTCACCAATAAAACAAACTGTAAATCACCATCCCTCTCGTTACTAATTGTTTTCTGTTTGCACGATGAGCACCAATACAATCACCACCATAACCGTTGACACCTATCTGCAAATAAACCACACCATCGAAACCATGATTTGCAGCAGCTGCTACACTATAATATTTCTATTTTGAAACTGAACACCACTTACCGTTTCTTTACACTACTATTTTCTTTCTGTTTATACTTCATATTCATCATCATCGTGTATTGCTGATATATAGATCAGTTCCAAACCAAAATAATCACCTCTTCCTTTCCCTATTATGCTCGTCCAGCTGCAAAAGTATCTCATGCCTACTTAAACAATTCTGTCGAATAAAGAGGGTCACTTTAAAACCCAATTTAATCATCACCTCATTTATATATTAGTAGGAATGATCATAGTGGGGTCTTTTAATCTACTCTTGTTTAAATTATTCGACTTTTGGAGCTGTGCCTTTCTTTATCCTTGGCCGAAAGTTACCAACTAAAGGTTCCCACTTGATCATTTAAATATGATACTTTGTTCTATTGTGGGTCAAGGGCATCAAACCCACATGTCACATGCGATATTCAAGGTAATGATGATGTTAGATTAGATTAAAATGATGTTAGTTAAGATGATGATGAAGTAAGAAAATCACGATGATAATGGATAATTATGATTCAATATAAATAAACGATTGGGTATGATTTTATGTGAATCTTCAAGGTGTTGATGTTGTTATGAGGATGATACAAAAATAATGATAATAACAATAACGGTCGTGATGATTAGGTATGATAACAATGATACGTGATGTACATGAGAATGATAGAAACGATGATGATTATCGTTGATGGTAAACTGAAACATACAGAAATACTAATTGGGTTTCGTTATAGATTAATAAGGTTGCAAATGGAATGGATTTGCTGTGATCAAATAAACATAAGTATGGGGTCAGTACTGAGTCAAGAATTCGGACTATAATGTTGGCCTGTTCGAAATTGGGCTGAATCCATCGTAAATGTCCTGATGGGCCGAGATTCAAACACCTTGTTGGGCTGTGACCCAATATGCATGCAGGCTGCTTCTAAATCGAGATAAATATAATTAAACTAGAAGTTAAATCAGAAAAGCAAGGTAGAGAAATTGGTTAAGGGTGTTGTTGGGTATGCGAGAGGTCAAGGGTTCGAGCCCGTGCGTAGGCATCTTTATTCTTTTTGGGACTCTTTCATTGTGAGGTAGTTTTCCTTATTAATTTTGATTATCATTATTATATTTATTATTATTACTATTATTAGTTTTATAATTATTAAGATAGGTATTACTACAAATGTATGATGTATGATAGAAACCCATTTATAGATACAAATACGAATATTATTATTACTAATGTGTTTACTAATATCATTTAAAATAAAACTTTAACATTTTACTACTAGTATAACTATTATTACTATTATTAATATGATTATTAGAAGGGTTATAATTAAACTTATAACCATAATTAACAAAATAGATATCTCTGTAATTATTATTATTATCACTATTAACATAAGTACTACTATTATTAATATTATCATTATCATTTTTAGCATTATTATTAAAAATTAGTATTTTTACAACTATATTATTATTAAGAGAATCAATATTAGTAAAACTATCATTTTTATCATAGGTATTAATATCTTTACCTTAATAGTATTATAAATATTAATTTTACAAACAAAAGAGACTTGTATTTAAAAAGTATATTACATACTATATTTTCATATGAAATATTAATAACTGTAATAATAACTAAATTACATATATTGTATAAAAATATTTTAAGATATTATAAGTAGTAATAAACACATATATAAATATTGAATTCAACATATTATATATCTATAACCATAAGTTACAATTTAATAAAATATTATAATAAATATATATATACAACATTGTTCAATTACAATATTATGTGTTAATATATATATATACATGATATAGGTTCGTGAATCTGAGGCCAACCCTGTATTGTTTAGTTGTTCAATGTCTTCATATGTATTTTTACTACAAAATACATTAGGTGAGTTTCATTTGCTCCTTTTTTTACTCATTACATTTTTGGGCAGAGAATACATGCAAATGCTTTATTAACTGTTTTACAATATTTATATGTGTGAGTTTCATCACTCCCTTTTTAAATGCTTTTGCAATATATATTTTTGGGACTGAGAATGCATGCGCTTTTATAAATGTTTTACGAAATAGACACAAGTAATAGAAACTACATTATATGGTTGAATGATCGAAATTGAATATGCCCCTTTTTATTAAGTCTGGTAATCTAAGAATTAGGGGACAGACACCCTAATTGACGCGAACTCTAAAGATAGATCTATCGGGCCCAACAAGCCCCATCCAAAGTACCGGATGCTTTAGTACTTCGAAATTTATATCATGTTCGAAGGAGGATCCCGGAATGATGGGGATATTCTTATATACATATTGTGAATGTCGGTTACCAGGTGTTCAATCCATATGAATGATATTTTTGTCTCTATGCATGGGACGTATGTTTATGAGAAATGGAAATATGAAATCTTGTGGTCTATTAAAATTATGAAATGATTATTTATGATAAACTAATGAACTCACCAACCTTTTGGTTGACACTTGAAAGCATGTTTATTCTCAGGTATGAAAGAAACGTTCCGCTGTGCATTTGCTCATTTTAAAACAGTATTTGGAGTCGATCATCGCAATGGAACCAGTTGTTGGTGACTTCGTCCAGATGGTTTAGGACGGGTCCTTTCAGTTGGTATCAGAGCGGTGGTCTTAGCGAACCAGGTCTTGCATTAGTGAGTCTAACTGATAAGTCGTTAGGATGCATTAGTAAGTCTGGACTTCGACCATGTCTGCATGTCAAAAGTTTTGCTTATCATTAGTGTCGGAAATTATTTTCTTATCATCCTTAAAGTCTAGACACGTCTTACTGCCTCTATTGCATAGACAGTGTATAGATAAATTCATATCTTAGCGTATCTTTTATTGTTACCTTTGCCTGACAGATTCCGTAGATTCCTCCGTAACTTATGGGATTTTAGTATTATATATGCATATGTAAACTATGTATTGCAGGGTACTAATCTACATCCTATAATCTATTCTTATCAAAAATCCTTCATCTGATCGTACGAGACGAATTACTCAACCAGTTCGAATCCCTCGGATTCCGACAGCTATTCCGATTTGGAGTTTCACCTAAGCTCCGAAAGCAGTGTCACTAGAATGAATCAACCAATTCAACTGATGGGTTCGTAGTCGACTTAATCAATGGAGACGCGCAGAAGGCGATCCCTTCCACTAACCAAATTCACCTCTTGACAATGAACCTGAAGCGTTTACCGGCAAACCTGTTCGAGACACCATTTTCAGTCTCATTTCCAGGGTAACTCGACAAGATTATATTCTATCCACAATTCTAAACCTTATTCATCCGCTCGTTCCGATTGACAATCATCCTGGAGTAATAAGTCAACGAACTTCGCGCTCGAATAATCAATTCGGAGAATATGGTTCAAAATGTACCAGCTTCAGCAACATCACCAACATCAACAGTACCACCAGTAACAACACCAGTACCATCAACAATCCATGCTTCAATATCATCATTTGTACTTTGAGTATGATCTTCGTTCTACGTATCGTTCTACCTCATTTATCTTCGTTCGACATGGCGAATATGTAATCTCTAAAGTTTTAGAGATTATTTATTCTAGTTCCAACCGAAAAGCAAATGATTTTAATATCATATTAACTCATTAAATCTATGAATACATCTGAAGAAAATATATATATATATATATATATATATATATATATGTTCTCATAAAGATTGTAATTAAAAATTCTCTTGTACCAACTGTTAATGGTGAAAATATTTTAACGGGTAGGTAATACCCGAGGAATATTTAAATTTCACATTAATAAGTTACATTGTACATTCTTCGAATCTAATTCAACAATCATTTACTATCCTATTTACAATCACAGATATACGAATCCGTTCACCACAAAATAACCATTTTCATTCAATTTTATATTTGAATTTTGACCTATCAGAATCCAACAAGTGGCATAATGAAGAAAACATTTGACAAAATAAAATTTGTTAGAAACAAACGAATTAACTATGAGAAATTTTGTTAAGAATCCACGCTAACTGTTCCTAACTAATTGTTCCCAGCTAACTGATTACACTTTAATTATCGCAATTTAATTATCACAATTTACATTCTCGCAATTTTATTTATCGTCATTTAATTTCTGTTATTTACTTTACGCACTTTATTTATCGTCATTTAATTTCTATTATTTATTTTTACGCACTTTAAATATCGGGACACGTATACAAGGTTTTGACATATCATATCGACCCATCTATATATATTATTTGGAATAACCATAGACACTCTATATGCAGTAATGCGGGAGTTAGCTATACAGGGTTGAGGTTGATTCTATAATAATATATATACTTTGAGTTGTGATCGAGTCTGAGACGTATACGGGTCACGACACGTATTAATTAATTCGAATATTATATATTAAACTGTATATGAATTATTGGACTGTCAATGTGGACTATCAACTGTGGACTACCAACATTGGACAATTAAAATAAATTAAAATATTAACTATAGCATATGAAACTAAACAATTCTTCAAGTTTGCCACTTGATATCACCTTAAACCTCATTTGTATCTTGACGATTACAATCTGCATTCAAACCTTTCATAATTCTTGAAAACACCTCAATCGAGAGGATGAACCAACCGCACTTCATCTATGGAAGGAAAGATTTATGCATATAGTATGCACCTGAGAAACTCTCGGCAACTGAGTAAAAGTTTAACACGTAGCCGCGCCAGATCCTTTGGCATTTATTAACAAAAATAACTTTGCGATCCCTTTTCAAAGTAGCCAATTTTGTCACAGCTCCAGCAAGTCAACTTCGACTTTTCATTCGAAGTAGTCTTACTATAATCCTGATATATATACAATTACCCTTTTGATACCGGAGATTTTTTTTTTATATTCCACCATATTACCAGCAGACGTACCAGCAACCTCGTTACTTCTTGGCTTAAATCTTTCTGATAAATCATTATATTTATTCATTGAAACCCTATCATATACTCATCTGCATCTGGTAACGAGAACTGTCATACTAATTACCGGGAACCAGCAATCAGTACTTTGAAAACTCACAGTCTATCTACATCAACAGTTATATGTATGATATTTATCTCTTAGAATTATGATCTTTCATTCTGAAATTATAAAAAACACTCAGTCTACAAATCAAATACTCTGAATGTTGAAAAAGCTGAATGAAGTAACAGAAACCGTAGACAACCGTAAACGACCCTAATCGTCGGAAGTTGATGATAAAGAATTGTAGGTTGGCAAAGCTCAGAAAAAGTTTGAAACTGAAAAACTGATTTAGCAAACTATGAAGGAAGCCGTGGACAAATCACAAAGAATAAGTTTGACTTCAAAGAATCTAAATGATTCAGTACCTGCTGAAGTCATTAACGAATACCGAGCTTTTGACTCCAAACTCTTGCGGACAAATTTTCTTCACCATCCTTCGATATTAGAAATTCCAAGATATCATCGTATCTTTCATTATAAATTTCCTCCATATTTCTGAAAATATTTTCATAACTATTCTTATCTGAAAGCATTAATCTCTTCATGCTATCAGTGTTACATCATATAGAAACTGTTAGTTTCTATATTCTGTAAACTTTCGAGCTTAAAATATGAATGTTATTGAAGTAATGTTGGGAACTGATGCATGAGTTAGTTTAATATAATGACACTTGATCAACGTGATTATATTACAATAAGTCATGCTGAGTTTCTAATAGAACGTTATGATTCATAGATCATATCGTCATCACGTGCCATGTTACATAACTCTTTCATTCAAATTAACTTCTGAACATATCAAGAAAATATATTCTTGATAGTTCTATTCTCAGTGATTCTGGTAATTTGACAGCTCAAATCGTGCTATTTCGTTCTTTCTTGATTATAACATTAAATTCATTCGAAACTCTATACTTACAAATTCTGGACCATTACTCGTTTTACTAGAGATCGAGAAGAGATTAAAAAGACGAAGAGCTCCGAAACATAAAGGAAGATATTAAACTCGACAACAACACTGAAATTACAATAATTAAAAATTAAAACATCACGACAATTAAAAATTAAAAGATTACAATCAAACTACTAGTCGTCGTCAATTGTCATCTGCAAAGTAGCGTTCACCAGTCATTTCACCATCCGTGAGGTACTCTGGAGACATCGGTATTTCTCTTGATGCTTCAACTGCTGCTTCAGTTGATTCATCGAGGTAACGATAACCCAACGTCTCTTCATCTTCAAGAACTGCATACAAAGAAATGCGTTTACCGCGATCTTCAATGGTATCTTTTATAAAGTACCATTGATCATCGGTACATAGAAAACTTGCCCTACAATCCGCATCATAATCGTCTTTATAAAAGAACACAGACGTGAATTCACACGGAACTTTTTCCTTCAGAAAGGATAGCAAGTCTTGTAAACCAACATCACGAATGTCGATATCTTCAAACGAAATACTGTCGCCCCACTTATATTCCTTCATTTGATTACGGAAATCACCTCCGTAATGAACATCGAATGAAACAATCATTGGGGGAAGTGTTAACATTTTGCAATTTGGGAGTGTTTAATTTTGATTTTTGAGAAAGGTGGAAATATAAAATATATGTTTGAGTGTTTAAAATGAAGTATATGGTTGGTGTTTTTATAGTGTAAAAGTGACCGTTGGGATAGCCGTTGGAATTTTTTTTTATTTTACTAACGGCTAAAAAAAAATAATTGGGCAAGTTTTTGGGCGAAGGTGGAAGATGCCCGTTGGGACCTCTCTCATGATAGTTTCATTCGTGCTCTTCGAATAATCAAATTATTTTATCTGTATTATTCAATAATGATAAAACCCTATTTATCAACACATATTCGTCATGAAAACATTTTTATTGTTAGCCATGACCACCTCACTCAAATTTCAGGACGAAATTTCTTTAACGGGTAGGTATTGTGACGACCCGGGAAATTTTCGACCAAATTTAAACTTTATCTTTAGATAATTTTGACACGATAAGCAAAGTCTATTTAATCGGATCTCAAAAATTCTGAACTGTTGTTATACATCCAGTTAACCTTTGACCATACCCGACGATTCACGAACAAATGTTGTAAATAAGTACATATGTATATGTAAATATACTAAAAAGAATAAGGGTACATATTAAATTAAATTAATACTAGTACCATTTAATCAATTGAATTAATGTGTAGAATAATATACAAAATAAATAAGATGTTATTAAAGTAAATATATATAAATATATATATATATATATATGAATTATGTATTATTAATATTATGATATATATATAAATTTGATATATTTGTTTTATTATATTATTATTATTAACATTATTAGTATTGTTAATATTATTATTATTATAACCAGAAGTAAGAATTTTATATGTTAATTAATATGATTAATATTAGTATTTTGTTAGGTATTATTATTTAAAAATATTAACATTATAGATTATCAATATTATTATTATTATAAAAGTAATATATTCTATTAATATTATCCTTAATAACATTATTATTAACATTATTATTAACAAATATTAATATCAGTATTATTTATTATTATAAATTATATTATTATTTTTATTAGCATTTTGATTATTAGTAATATAATTATAATTGTAATTATCAAAAATCAATTATATAAAATAGCATATATAGACTTGGAATTCAGAAATTGTTTTACGTAACCATCAAACTGTACCTAATTGTGTTTTTATCCCTCAAATTTGTTAAACAACTGTATAATCGTACCAATCAGGGGAATAAAAATCTATATGTTATTGTTTTAATATCTAAGCGATTTAATCTTGTCTGAGTTCTGTTAAACGTCCATCTCAATTAATCACATCATGTTTTATTTCAACGATACATCACATAATATATAACAGTGATTTCAATTGGGAAATAAAAGATAGAAAAATAAAGAAAACCACAAATACTTCTTTTCACCTTCTTTATCCTTCTTTTCTTTATCATCAACCAAACCATCTTCTTTGTGTTCTTCCTCGTTACTATCATCAACCATGAATCACCACCTTTTCATACAATTTACTGCTTCTTTTCATTTCCTTGTCACCAATAAAACAAACTGTAAATTACCATCCCTCTCGTTACTAATTGTTTTCTGTTTGCACGATGATCACCAATACAATCACCACCATAACCGTCGACACCTATCTGCAAATAAACCACACCATCGAAACCATGATTTGCAGCAGCTGCTACACTATAATATTTCTATTTTGAAACCGAACACCACTTACCGTTTCTTTACACTACTATTTTCTTTCTGTTTGTACTTCATATTCATCATCATCGTGTATTGCTGATATATAGATCAGTTCCAAACCAAAATAATCACCTCTTCCTTTCCCTATTATGCTCGTCCAGCTGCAAAAGTATCTCATGCCTACTTAAACAATTCTGTCGAATAAAGAGGGTCACTTTAAAACCCAATTTAATCATCACCTCATTTATATATTAGTAGGATTGATCATAGTGGGGTCTTTTAATCTACTCTTGTTTAAATTATTCGACTTTTGGAGCTGTGCCTTTCTTTATCCTTGGCCGAAAGTTACCAACTAAAGGTTCCCACTTGATCATTTAAATATGATACTTTGTTCTATTGTGGGTCAAGGGCATCAAACCCACATGTCACATGCGATATTCAAGGTAATGATGATGTTAGATTAGATTAAAATGATGTTAGTTAAGATGATGATGAAGTAAGAAAATCACGATGATAATGGATAATTATGATTCAATATAAATAAACGATTGGGTATGATTTTATGTGAATCTTCAAGGTGTTGATGTTGTTATGAGGATGATACAAAAATAATGATAATAACAATAACGGTCGTGATGATTAGGTATGATAACAATGATACGTGATGTACATGAGAATGATAGAAACGATGATGATTATCGTTGATGGTAAACTGAAACATACAGAGATACTAATTGGGTTTCGTTATAGATTAATAAGGTTGCAAATGGAATGGATTTGCTGTGATCAAATAAACATAAGTATGGGGTCAGTACTGAGTCAAGAATTCGGACTATAATGTTGGCCTGTTCGAAATTGGGCTGAATCCATCGTAAATGTCCTGATGGGCCGAGATTCAAACACCTTGTTGGGCTGTGACCCAATATGCATGCAGGCTGCTTCTAAATAGAGATAAATATAATTAAACTAGAAGTTAAATCAGAAAAGCAAGGTAGAGGAATTGGTTAAGGGTGTTGTTGGGTATGCGAGAGGTCAAGGGTTCGAGCCCGTGCGTAGGCATCTTTATTCTTTTTGGGACTCTTTCATTGTGAGGTAGTTTTCCTTATTAATTTTGATTATCATTATTATATTTATTATTATTACTATTATTAGTTTTATAATTATTAAGATAGGTATTACTACAAATGTATGATGTATGATAGAAACCCATTTATAGATACAAATACGAATATTATTATTACTAATGTGTTTACTAATATCATTTAAAATAAAACTTTAACATTTTACTACTAGTATAACTATTATTACTATTATTAATATGATTATTAGAAGGGTTATAATTAAACTTATAACCATAATTAACAAAATAGATCTCTGTAATTATTATTATTATCACTATTAACATAAGTACTACTATTATTAATATTATCATTATCATTTTTAGCATTATTATTAAAAATTAGTATTTTTACAACTATATTATTATTAAGAGAATCAATATTAGTAAAACTATCATTTTTATCATAGGTATTAATATCTTTACCTTAATAGTATTATAAATATTAATTTTACAAACAAAAGAGACTTGTATTTAAAAAGTATATTACATACTATATTTTCATATGAAATATTAATAACTGTAATAATAACTAAATTACATATATTGTATAAAAATATTTTAAGATATTATAAGTAGTAATAAACACATATATAAATATTGAATTCAACACATTATATATCTATAACCATAAGTTACAATTTAATAAAATATTATAATAAATATATATATACAACATTGTTCAATTACAATATTATGTGTTAATATATATATATATATATATATATATATATATATATATATATATATATACATGATATAGGTTCGTGAATCTGAGGCCAACCCTGTATTGTTCAGTTGTTCAATGTCGTCATATGTATTTTTACTACAAAATACATTAGGTGAGTTTCATTTGCTCCTTTTTTTACTCATTACATTTTTGGGCAGAGAATACATGCAAATGCTTTATTAACTGTTTTACAATATTTATATGTGTGAGTTTCATCACTCCCTTTTTAAATGCTTTTGCAATATATATTTTTGGGACTGAGAATGCATGCGCTTTTATAAATGTTTTACGAAATAGACACAAGTAATCGAAACTACATTATATGGTTGAATGATCGAAATTGAATATGCCCCTTTTTATTAAGTCTGGTAATCTAAGAATTAGGGAACAGACACCCTAATTGACGCGAACTCTAAAGATAGATCTATCGGGCCCAACAAGCCCCATCCAAAGTACCAGATGCTTTAGTACTTCGAAATATATATCATGTCCGAAGGAGGATCCCGGAATGATGGGGATATTCTTATATACATATTGTGAATGTCGGTTACCAAGTGTTCAATCCATATGAATGATATTTTTGTCTCTATGCATGGGACGTATGTTTATGAGAAATGGAAATATGAAATCTTGTGGTCTATTAAAATTATGAAATGATTATTTATGATAAACTAATGAACTCACCAACCTTTTGGTTGACACTTGAAAGCATGTTTATTCTCAGGTATGAAAGAAATGTTCCGCTGTGCATTTGCTCATTTTAAAGACAGTATTTGGAGTCGATCATCGCAATGGAACCAGTTGTTGGTGACTTCGTCCAGATGGTTTAGGACGGGTCCTTTCACTCCGGACCCGTAATTTGTCTATCCCCCACTTCACTCCAACAAATCGGAGACCTGCACTTTCTACCATAAAGTGCTTCAAACGGCGCCATCTCAATGCTTGAATGGTAGCTGTTGTTGTAGGAAAATTCTGCTAACGGTAGATGTCAATCCCAACTGTTTCCAAAATCAATAACACATGCTCGTAGCAATTCTTCAAGAGTTTGTATCGTCCTTTCGCTCTGCCCATCAGTTTATGGATGATAGGCAGTACTCATGTCTAGACGTGTTCCTAATGCTTGCTGTAATGTCTGCCAGAATCTTGAAATAAATCTGCCATCCCTATCAGAGATAATAGAGATTGGTATTCCATGTCTGGAGACAACTTCCTTCAAATACAGTCGTGCTAACTTCTCCATCTTGTCATCTTCTCTTATTGGCAGGAAGTGTGCTGATTTGGTGAGACGATCAACTATTACCCAAATAGTATCAAAACCACTTGCAGTCCTTGGCAATTTAGTGATGAAATCCATGGTAATGTTTTCCCATTTCCATTCCGGGATTTCGGGTTGTTGAAGTAGACCTGATGGTTTCTGATGCTCAGCTTTGACCTTAGAACACGTCAAACATTGTCCTACGTATTTAGCAACATCGGCTTTCATACCAGGCCACCAAAAATGTTTCTTGAGATCCTTGTACATCTTCCCCGTTCCAGGATGTATTGAGTATCTGGTTTTATGAGCTTCTCTAAGTACCATTTCTCTCATATCTCCAAATTTTGGTACCCAAATCCTTTCAGCCCTATACCGGGTTCCGTCTTCCCAAATATTAAGATGCTTCTCCGATCCTTTGGGTATTTCATCCTTTAAATTTCCCTCTTTTAAAACTCCTTGTTGCGCCTCCTTTATTTGAGTAGTAAGGTTATTATGAATCATTATATTCATAGATTTTACTCGAATGGGTTCTCTGTCCTTCCTGCTCAAGGCATCGACTACCACATTTGCCTTCCCCGGGTGGTAACGAATCTCAAAGTCGTAATCATTCAATAATTCAATCCACCTACGCTGCCTCATATTCAGTTGTTTCTGATTAAATATGTGTTGAAGACTTTTGTGGTCGGTATATATAATACTTTTGACCCCATATAAGTAGTGCCTCCAAGTCTTTAATGCAAAAACAACCGCGCCTAATTCTAAATCATGCGTCGTATAATTTTGTTCGTGAATCTTCAATTGTCTAGACACATAAGCAATCACCTTCGTTCGTTGCATTAATACACAACCGAGACCTTGCTTTGATGCATCACAATAAATCACAAAATCATCATTCCCTTCAGGTAATGACAATATAGGTGCCGTAGTTAGCTTTTTCTTCAATAACTGAAACGCTTTCTCTTGTTCATCATTCCATTCAAATTTCTTCCCTTTATGCGTTAATGCAGTCAAGGGTTTTGCTATTTTGGAAAAGTCTTGGATGAACCTTCTGTAGTAACCAGCTAGTCCTAAAAACTGGCGTATGTGTTTCGGAGTTTTTGGGGTTTCCCACTTTTCAACAGCTTTTATCTTTGCCGGATCCACCTTAATACCTTCTTTGTTCACTATGTGACCGAGGAATTGAACTTCTTCCAACCAAAATGCACACTTTGAAAACTTAGCGTACAATTCTTCCTTCCTCAATACTTCTAACACCTTTCTCAAATGTTCACCGTGTTCTTGGTCATTCTTTGAGTAAATAAGTATGTCATCAATGAAAACAATGACAAACTTGTCAAGGTAGGGTCCACACACTCGGTTCATAAGGTCCATGAACACAGCTGGTGCATTAGTTAAACCAAACGGCATGACCATAAACTCGTAATGACCGTAACGTGTTCTGAAAGCAGTCTTTGGAATATCATCTTCTTTCACCCGCATTTGATGATACCCGGAACGTAAGTCAATCTTTGAATAAACAGACGAGCCTTGTAGTTGATCAAATAAGTCGTCGATTCTCGGTAGTGGGTAGCGGTTCTTGATGGTAAGTTTGTTCAACTCTCGGTAGTCGATACACAACCTGAATGTACCATCTTTCTTCTTGACAAACAAAACAGGAGCTCCCCACGGTGATGTGCTTGGTCGAATGAAACCACGCTCTAAAAGTTCTTGTAATTGGCTTTGCAGTTCTTTCATCTCGCTGGGTGCGAGTCTGTAAGGAGCACGAGCTATTGGTGCAGCTCCTGGTACAAGATCTATTTGAAATTCAACGTATCGATGTGGGGGTAATCCCGGTAAATCTTTCGAAAATACATCGGGAAATTCTTTTGCAATGGGAACATCATTGATGCTCTTTTCTTCAGTTTGTACTTTCTCAACGTGTGCTAGAACAGCATAGCAACCTTTTCTTATTAGTTTTTGTGCCGTCAAATTATTAATAAGATATAGCTTCGTGTTGCCCTTTTCTCCGTACACCATTAAGGGTTTTCCTTTTTCTCGTATAATGCGAATTGCATTTTTGTAACAAACGATCTCTGCTTTCACTTCTTTCAACCAGTCCATACCGATTATCACATCAAAACTCCCTAACTCTACTGGTATCAAATCAATCTTAAATGTTTCGCTAGCCAGTTTAATTTCTCGATTCCGACATATATTATCTGCTGAAATTAATTTACCATTTGCTAATTCGAGTAAAAATTTACTATCCAAAGGCATCAATGGACAACTTAATTTAGCACAAAAATCTCTACTCATATAGCTTCTATCCGCACCCGAATCAAATAAAACGTAAGCAGATTTATTGTCAATAAGAAACGTACCCGTAACAAGCTCCGGGTCTTCCTGTGCCTCTGCCGCATTAATATTGAAAACTCTTCCGCGGCCTTGTCCATTCGTGTTCTCCTGGTTCGGGCAATTTCTAATAATGTGGCCCGGTTATCCACATTTATAACAAACTACATTGGCATAACTTGCTCCGACACTACTTGATCCGCCATTACTCGTTCCGACACCATTTGTTCCTTTCATTCTATTAACACCTGGTCCGTAGACCTCACACTTCGCCGCGCTATGACCATTTCTTTTACACTTGTTGCAAAATTTGGTGCAGAACCCCGAGTGATACTTTTCACACCTTTGGCATAGCTGCTTCTGATTGTTGTTGTTGTTGCGGTTGTTATTGTTGTTGGGATGATTGTTGTAGTTGCTGTTGTTGTTGTTGTTGTTGGGCCGTTTGTTGTAGTTGCGATTGATGTTGCGATTGTTGGGATAATTGTCGCGATTATTGTTGTAATTGCTGTTGTTGTTGTATTGGTGATTCTTATCACCGTTTTCCTCCCACTTTCTTTTGACTTGCTTCACATTGGCCTTTTCAACAGTCTGTTCTTTAATTCTTTCTTCAATCTGGTTTACTAGTTTGTGAGCCATTCTACATGCCAGTTGTATGGAGGCGGGCTCGTGTGAACTTATATCTTCTTGGATTCTTTTCGGTAATCCTTTCACAAACGCGTCGATCTTCTCTTCCTCATCTTCGAATGCTCCCAGACACAATAGGCACAATTCTGTGAATCGTCTTTCGTACGTGGTAATATCAAATCCTTGGGTTCGTAACCCTCTAAGTTCTGTCTTGAGCTTATTGACCTCGGTTCTGGGACGGTACTTCTCGTTCATCAAGTGCTTGAATGCTGACCACAGTAGTGCGTACGCATCGTCTTGTCCCACTTGCTCTAGATAGGAATTCCACCATGTTAACGCAGAACCTGTGAAGGTATGCGTAGCGTACTTCACTTTGTCCTCTTCAGTACACTTACTTATGGCAAACACCGATTCGACCTTCTCGGTCCACCGTTTCAATCCGATCGGTCCTTCGGTTCCATCAAATTCCAAAGGTTTGCAGGCAGTGAATTCTTTGTAGGTGCATCCTACACGATTTCCTGTACTGCTAGATCCAAGGTTATTGTTGGTATGTAGCGCAGCCTGTACTGCGGCTATGTTTGAAGCTAGAAAAGTACGGAATTCCTCTTCATTCATATTCACGGTGTGTCGAGTAGTCGGTGCCATTTCCTTCAAAATAGTCAAATGGAACAAGTTAATGATACAGAATATTAAGAGTAGTTAATAGTATTTCGTAGCATAATATGAACTCATTTATAAAAGCTTTTTCTTCATATTAGCGTTTTATAAGTTTAAATTCGGGTAGTACCTACCCATTAAGTTCATACTTAGTAGCTAATATACAATTCAACTACTACAATTCTATATGAAAAACTGATTATAATAATATTTCGCGTTCAAACTTTTACACAATATTTTACAAACATACAATACCGCTTATTTTACATATAGCATGAAATATAGCACATAATAAATTTGATACAAGATGGTTGTGAAGATAATTCTAGCTAGTACACAAGTCGTTCAGCAAAGGCAATAAAGACACGTAATTCATACGTCCAGAAACAAGTCATGCATTCTGGTTTTACTAGGATTACTTCCCATCCTTGGTCTTGTGGAACATAACCGTTATGGCCGTTGATAAGACAGCGTGTTGTAACGTCGTCAAAGGGACGAGGGTTACGTAATGTCCAAAAGTCCCGTAACAATCTAAAAACCTCATTTCTTACCCCAATTACTGACTCCGTCACTTGTGGGAACGTTTTGTTTAATAGTTTTAGCCCGATGTTCTTGTTCTCACTTTGGTGAGAAGCGAACATTACTAATCCGTAAGCATAACATGTTTCTTTATGTTGCATGTTAGCCGCTTTTTCTAAATCACGAAGTCCAATATTCAGATATATTGAGTCAAAATAATTTCTTAACTCATTGCGTAAAATAGCATTTGGGTTCCCCGCAATATATGCGTCAAAGTAAACACATCGTAACTTATGGATTTCCCAATGTGATATCCCCCATCTTTCGAATGAAAGCCTTTTATAAACCAAGGCATTCTTGGAACGTTCTTCGAATGTCTTACAAACTGATCTCGCCTTAAATAGTTGTGCCGAAGAATTCTGACCGACTCTAGACAAGATTTCATCAATCATGTCTCCGGGTAGGTCTCTTAAAATATTGGGTTGTCTATCCATTTTGTGTTTTTATACTGTAAAATAGACAAGAGTTAGATTCATAAAAAAAATACTTATTAATACAAGCAATTTTTACATATATCATAAAGCATAAGCACACTATATTACATATATTACACCACACGAATACAACTATCTTATTCCGACTCGCTTGTTTCTTCTTCTTCGGTTTTGGTTCGTTTTGCCAAGTTTCTAGGGATATATGATGTTCCCCTAATACGAGCCGTCGTTTTCCACATTGGTTTAGAAAAAGCTGGTGGTTTAGAGGTTCCCGGGTCATTGTTACAACTTAAGGACTTCGGGGGTTGACGATACATATAAAGTTCATCGGGGTTGGAATTAGATTTCTCTATTTTTATGCCCTTTCCCTTATTATTTTCTTTTGCCTTTTTAAATTCAGTTGGGGTAATTTCTATAACTTCATCGGAATTCTCGTCGGAATCCGATTCATCGGAGAATTGGTAATCCTCCCAATATTTTGCTTCCTTGGCGGAAACACCATTGACCATAATTAACCTTGGTCGGTTGGTTGAGGATTTTCTTTTACTTAACCGTTTTATTATTTCCCCCACCGGTTCTATTTCTTCATCCGGTTCCGATTCTTCTTCCGGTTCCGATTCTTCTTCCGGTTCCGACTCTTCTTCCGGTTCCTCTTCGGGAACTTGTGAATCAGTCCACGAATCATTCCAATTTACATTTGACTCTTCATTATTATTAGGTGAGTCAATGGGACTTGTTCTAGAGGTAGACATCTCTCACATAATATCAAACGCGTTAAGAGATTAATATATAACATAATATTCACATGTTAAAAATATATAGTTTCCAACAAAATTTGTTAAGTAATCATTTTTCAAGTAAACACGGTCGAAGTCCAGACTCACTAATGCATCCTAACAAACTCGATAAGACACACTAATGCAAAATTCTGGTTCTCTAAGACCAACGCTCGGATACCAACTGAAATGTCCCGTTCTTATTGATTAAAAACGTTCCATATTAATTGATTTCGTTGCGAGATTTTGACCTCTATATGAGACGTTTTTCAAAGACTGCATTCATTTTAAAACAAATCATAACCTTTATTTCATCAATAAAGGTTTAAAAAGCTTTACGTAGATTATCAAATAATGATAATCTAAAATATCCTGTTTACACACGACCATTACATAATGGTTTACAATACAAATATGTTACAACAAAATAAGTTTCTTGAATGCAGTTTTTACACAATATCATACAAGCATGGACTCCAAATCTCGTCCTTATTTAAGTACGCGATAGCGGAAGCTCTTAATAATCACCTGAGAATAAACATGCTTAAAACGTCAACAAAAATGTTGGTGAGTTATAGGTTTAACCTATATATATCAAATCATAATAATAGACCACAAGATTTCATATTTCAATACACATCCCATACATAGAGATAAAAATCATTCATATGGTGATCACCTGGTAACCGACATTAACAAGATGCATATATAAGAATATCCCCATCATTTCGGGACACCCTTCGGATATGATATAAATTTCGAAGTACTAAAGCATCCGGTACTTTAGATGGGGTTTGTTAGGCCCAATAGATCTATCTTTAGGATTCGCATTAATTAGGGTGTCTGTTCCCTAATTCTTAGATTACCAGACTTAATAAAAAGGGGCATATTCGATTTCGATAATTCAACCATAGAATGTAGTTTCACGTACTTGTGTCTATTTTGTAAATCATTTATAAAACCTGCATGTATTCTCATCCCAAAAATATTAGATTTTAAAAGTGGGACTATAACTCACTTTCACAGATTTTTACTTCGTCGGGAAGTAAGACTTGGCCACTGGTTGATTCACGAACCTGTAACAATATATACATATATATCAAAGTATGTTCAAAATATATTTACAACACTTTTAATATATTTTGATGGTTTAAGTTTATTAAGTCAGTTGTCCTCGTTAGTAACCTACAACTAGTTGTCCACAGTTAGATGTACATAAATAAATCAATAAATATTATCTTGAATCAATCCACGACCCAGTGTATACGTATCTCAGTATTGATCACAACTCAAACTATATATATTTTGGAATCAACCTCAACCCTGTATAGCTAACTCCAACATTCACATATAGAGTGCCTATGATTGTTCTGAAATATATATAGATGTGTCGACATGATAGGTCAAAACATTGTATACGTGTCTATGGTATCTCAAGATTACATAATATACAATACAAGTTGATTAAGTTATGGTTGAAATAGATTTGTTACCAATTTTCACGTAGCTAAAATGAGAAAAATTATCCAATCTTGTTTTACCCATAACTTCTTCATTTTAAATCCGTTTTGAGTGAATCAAATTGCTATGGTTTCATATTGAACTCTATTTTATGAATCTAAACAGAAAAAGTATAGGTTTATAGTCGGAAAAATAAGTTACAAGTCATTTTTGTAAAGGTAGTCATTTCAGTCTAAAGAACGACGTCTAGATGACCATTTTAGAAAACATACTTCCACTTTGAGTTTAACCATAATTTTTGGATATAGTTTCATGTTCATAATAAAAATCATTTTCTCAGAATAACAACTTTTAAATCAAAGTTTATCATAGTTTTTAATTAACTAACCCAAAACAGCCCGCGGTGTTACTACGACGGCGTAAATCCGGTTTTACGGTGTTTTTCGTGTTTCCAGGTTTTAAATCATTAAGTTAGCATATCATATAGATATAGAACATGTGTTTAGTTGATTTTAAAAGTCAAGTTAGAAGGATTAACTTTTGTTTGCGAACAAGTTTAGAATTAACTAAACTATGTTCTAGTGATTACAAGTTTAAACCTTCGAATAAGATAGCTTTATATGTATGAATCGAATGATGTTATGAACATAATTACTACCTTAAGTTCCTTGGATAAACCTACTAGAAAATAGAAAAATGGATCTAGCTTCAACGGATCCTTGGATGGCTCGAAGTTCTTGAAGCAGAATCATGACACGAAAACAAGTTCAAGTAAGATCATCACTTGAAATAAGATTGTTATAGTTATAGAAATTGAACCAAAGTTTGAATATGATTATTACCTTGTATTATAATGATAACCTACTGTAAGAAACAAAGATTTCTTGAGGTTGGATGATCACCTTACAAGATTGGAAGTGAGCTAGCAAACTTGAAAGTATTCTTGATTTTATGTAACTAGAACTTGTAGAATTTATGAAGAACACTTAGAACTTGAAGATAGAACTTGAGAGAGATCAATTAGATGAAGAAAATTGAATAATGAAAGTGTTTGTAGGTGTTTTTGGTCGTTGGTGTATGGATTAGATATAAAGGATATGTAATTTTGTTTTCATGTAAATAAGTCATGAATGATTACTCATATTTTTGTAATTTTATGAGATATTTCATGCTAGTTGCCAAATGATGGTTCCCACATGTGTTAGGTGACTCACATGGGCTGCTAAGAGCTGATCATTGGAGTGTATATACCAATAGTACATACATCTAAAAGCTGTGTATTGTACGAGTACGAATACGGGTGCATACGAGTAGAATTGTTGATGAAACTGAACGAGGATGTAATTGTAAGCATTTTTGTTAAGTAGAAGTATTTTGATAAGTGTATTGAAGTCTTTCAAAATTATATAAATACATATTAAAACACTACATGTATATACATTTTAACTGAGTCGTTAAGTCATCGTTAGTCGTTACATGTAAGTGTTGTTTTGAAACCTTTAGGTTAACGATCTTGTTAAATGTTGTTAACCTAATGTTTATAATATCAAATGAGATTTTAAATTATTATATTATCATGATATTATCATGTATGAATATCTCTTAATATGATATATATACATTAAATGTCTTTACAACGATAATCGTTACATATATGTCTCGTTTAAAAATCATTAAGTTAGTAGTCTTGTTTTTACATATGTAATTCATTGTTAATGTACTTAATGATATGTTTACTTATCATAGTATCATGTTAACTATATATATATCCATATATATGTCATCATATAGTTTTTACAAGTTTTATCGTTCGTAAATCACCGGTCAACTTGGGTGGTCAATTGTCTATATGAAACATATTTCAATTAATCAAGTCTTAACAAGTTTGATTGCTTAACATGTTGGAAACATTTAATCATGTAAATATCAATCTCAATTAATATATATAAACATGGAAAAGTTCGGGTCACTACATTTGGCCCCTTTGCAACTTTAGTCCCTCAAGTTTGAAAGCGGGTGCGGGAATTAACCAAACGAATATTTTAAAAACGCTCGAGTAAATGAGTGATGTTATAATTAAATAACGGGAATATTATGAACGTTAGTCAACGGAAACTACGAATTTAAATAACGAAAGATATTAATAAAAAAAAGATAGTGTTAAAAATAAATTTAACTGAAAAACGCGGGATGTTACAATGGCCATACAACATAAGTTCTCGCTTACACCCGACAAGTGTAACTAATGATAATTGAATTGAGGATTTTGTTCTAACACGTACGTAGAATGTTTGTTTTAGTACTTGTGTTCACTTTGTTAATCGAAACCTTTATATTTTTCTCATCCCAAATGTAAGTTTAAAAGAGTAAAAGTGGGACTATGATCTCACCTTGAGTGCACGAGTAATAAAGTACTTCACAAGTAAACGTGTGCAAGGACAATTGCTAGTCTTAACCTAAACAAGTAGGTTGTATCAATAACGGTAGACACGATTGGTTAAAGTTGTTCAATTAGTCATATGGCTCGTTACGACTCGATTAATTAGCATGTGAATCAAATTTGTCAAGTTTCATGCAAGATACAAGTATAAGAGCAAGTTAGAATGATTGCATAAGTAATTGGTTAAGTTTGATCAAAAGTCAACTTTGGTCGGCTCAAAGTCAACGAACAAGTCAACACATTCGGGTCGGGTCCTGAACTATTTTTTGAGGTTTTTAATCATATATAAGCATGTTAGAACAAGTTACATGTGAATTAGAGGTGCGTAGCATAGTTGGAATTTAACGGTAAACGACCAACCAAATCAGAACCTGGCAGTTCATCTGGACGGCGTCCAGATTGGCTGGACGGTGTCCAGATGTGAAGGCCTGGATGGCGTCCAAGAATCTGGACGGCATCTAAATTAGTGCACAGACCTGCTTTGCTGAAAACACATAAGTGCACGAACCAAACTTCAAACAATCACATTTTATGATCCGCAAATAATCAAAACATGTATCTAATATCATCGGAAAGGTATTTTGACGAGAAACGCAACTAAGCACATTTCATCAATCAATTTAACATTTACATCAACAAAATTTGTATTAAATTCTCACTATTTATTACATTCAAGTCCATTAAATGTGTTTCATGATTCGGGCAACCAACTTACATGTATGATATGCCGTTTCGAAGGTAATTAAACATACATTGCAAGTAAACACTTATCAACAACATTTCTTAGCATTTAATGAATCAAAGTTCATAATCAAGCCTATCAAACCCTAACTCAAATCACCAAAACAATAATCATGTTAATGAAGTTTCCTTAATCAACCTACACGTCAAAATGAAGCTAGTGATGCTAGTAACACATTTAATACATGAACTTTTAACATTTAACAACCTTTAACAACCAAATCACAAAATCAAACACACCAACTTTCAAGTTCGTGCTAGTTACTTAAAATAACAAGATCGAGCATACAAATCAAATATTCATGTTAGACTTGAGCCATAGACACTAATTAACACTTTTATAAGTTAAAAACATCAAGAACACAAAATCTAGTGTTTTTAGAAAGTTACCCAAATGCAATGAGATTGGTATGGATTTGAAGAGGAAGATTCAAGGATTCCGAATATGTAATTTGTTTGAGTTGATGCTTGCTCGATTCAAAATAGATGATGATTCTTTGTTTGGTTATTTGAGAGAAAAAAATGGAAGTATTAGAGAGGGAGGTGAAGAATGAATGGATGAGAGAGGCTTGACCATTTGACCTAGTCAAATGTTTAGCATCTTGGCAAGTTTAGTCCCTCAAGTTTGAATCGGGTGCGTGAATTACCTAAACGAGATAATTTAAAACGCGTATTAATGAAGGATGTTATAATTATATAACGGACTTTAAATTAATATAACAGAAAGTAAATGGAAAAAGACGGGATGTTACACAGATTAGCGTGGTGATCAATTGTTACGTAAATCACTAGTCTGTCTGGTGTATTTTCGAAATTATCTCTTTCCAAAAGAGCGAAAAAGCTGTGAATATCCTCGATCATTTGCAAATCAGAGTGGTAAGTCGGGCGTCCGGTGGAAAGATCCATATGCTTCCGGATGAGAGTCAGTAGTGCTCGTTGGTTTCGTGAGAACGGAAGTGCAGATCCGGCTAAGGCATTATAAACCTTAGAGTAAATGATCTTCTGATCTCGCAAGAATCTTGTCCCAAGAATAGTGCGAACCACTGAATTGTGCTCTCGTTGCCTTTCTTCGTGATAGATATGATCGTGAAGAAAATTGATAAAGTATTGAACGCGTTCTTCTAGGATTTCAAAACCATTGTCTTCTCTTCAGAGATAAAGGTGGTGTTCTTCTCTGATAGCCATGATTCGTTCTGTTAAGTGTAGTGAAAAATTAACGGTTGATTTTCGGATGGCTTCGAGAATGTCCTCAAATTCATCGGTATCATTGATGAAGGTTATCATGTCTGCGTGTGTGGATATAACTGGAATTCGATCTGAAGAAGAGTCCGGCTCCCCTTGATCTGGTTCGGTTGGAGAGTGTGAGTTATTCAGAATGTCTTCATGTTGCTCTTCCTTGTCATCATCGGTGTATTGTTCTTCTGAGGATGCGTCTGATGAGCGGGTTTCTTCATTATTCTGATTCTCCACTTTGATACTTGCAGGATCAATTTCTATATCCTTAACCTCAAGCTTGTCGGTCTTCTTCTTGAAGCGAATTATTAAACTGTTATCTTCCGTCTCAAGCCTCATTATTTCTTCATGACGCTCAATGCTTGGAGCGGGTATTTTCACAGTTTCTTTTACGTCTTCCATTTCCTCTTCCTCCTTAGATTCCTCCTCTTCCTCTATTTCTTCACTGGGATCCTCTTCATCCATTTTTGGGTCATCTACAGACTATGATTCGACACCCATCTCGATATCGTCGGCTGGTGGTGAAGACTCGTCATCGAAAGTGATCCGTCTGGTGGAAATAGCAAACATCTCTGCCTATCCAGAAAGATCGGTTGGTCGGTCAATTTTAAAGGTAACGCTCTCCCCATGCGAACGTAAGATCAAGGTTTGATTATACAGATCAATGACAGTCCTGGCCGTATTCATGAAAGGTCCTCCTAACACTACTGGTGTGTGTAGGTCTTCCTTAATATCCATTACTACGAATGGCTGACCCGGGTGGTAACGAATCTCAAAATCGTAATCATTTAACAATTCAATCCACCCCCGCTGCCTCATGTTCAGTTGTTTCTGATCAAATATATGTTGGACACTTTTGTGGTCGGTATATATGATACTTTTGACCCCATATATGTAGTGCCTCCAAGTTTTTAATGCAAAAACAACAACGCCCAATTCCAAATCGTGAGTCGTATAATTTTGCTCGTGAATCTTTAATTGTCTGGATGCATAGGCAATTACCTTCGTTCGTTGCATTAATACACAACCGAGGCCTTGCTTTGAGGCATCACAATATATCACAAAATCATCATTCCCTTCAGGCAATGACAATAAAGGTGTCGTAGTTAACTTTTTCTTCAACAATTGAAACGCTTTCTCCTGCTCATCCTTCCATTCAAATTTCTTCCCTTTATGCGTTAATGCAGTCAAGGGTTTTGCTATTTTGGAAAAATCTTGGATGAACCTTCTGTAGTAACCACCCAGTCCTAAAAATTGGCGTATATGCTTTGGAGTTTTTGGGGTTTCCTAGTTTTCAATGGTTTCAATCTTTGACGGATCCACCTGAATACCTTCCTTGTTTACTACGTGACCGAGGAATTGAACTTCTTTCAACCAAAATGCACACTTTGAAAACTTAGCGTACAATTTTTCTTTTCTTCTAGCACTTTTCTCAAATGTTCTCCGTGCTCTTGATCATTATTTGAGTAAATAAGTATGTCATCGATGAAGACAATGACAAACTTGTCAAGATATGGTCCACACACTCGGTCCATGTGTAACATCCCGCCTTTTTCCATTTACTTTTCCGTTATACTAATATAAAGTCCGTTATATGTTTATAACATCTCCCGTTGATACGCGTTTTAAATTATCTCGTTTAGGTAATTCCCGCACCCGAACGAAAGTTGAGGGACTAAACTTGACAAGGGATCAAACCCTTGACTAGGTCAAAGGGTCAAACCCCTTTCACCCATTCATTTTCATCTCCATCTCTCTCTTCCTCTCTAGCAAGAACACACACACCCAAAAACCATATTCATTCAATCATCATCTAAATTCGATCTAGGAGGCTTACAACAAAATAAACTACATATTTGTGATCCTCTCTTCATCCTCTTCATTTTGGTACCAACTTCATCTCATTTGGGTAACTTTCTAAAATCACTAATTTTATGTGTTCTTGAGATTTTTGAGTTATAAAGTTGTTAATTAGTGTCTATGGCTCATTGTGATGTCGTGTATGTAATTTGTATGCTCGATTCGTTGTTTTTGGCGTAACTAGTTCAATATGAAAATTACTTGCTAAATCCTTGATTTTGGATGATCAAATGTTGTTAGATTGTTAAAGTGCATGTTTTAAAAGTGTTACTAGTATCATTAGCTTCGTTTTGATGTATAGGTTGATTAAGGAAACTCCAAGAACATGATTAATGATTTTGAGAACTTGGATTAGGGTTTGATGAGCTTTACATGAACTTTTGATGCGTCAAATGCTATGAGATATTGTTGTTAAGTGTTTTGTTGCAATGTGTGTTTGATTACCTTCAAAACGGCATAACATACATGTAATTTGGTTGCCCGAATCATAAAATGCGTTTTTGGAACTTGAACTTTGATTATGAATGTTTAATTGCGGTTTTTGGTTGTTATAAGTGGAAGTTTGATTGATGATATGTGTTTGGTTGCATTCCTCGTCAAAATACCTTTCCAACGATATATGATAGGCATTATAAGTGTTTGCGGGTCAATTGTTGTGTTAGAATTGATTTTGGCTCGTGCATACTTGGGAAAAACAGAAACAGACCTGCACAGATGGTGGCGCGGCGCGCCCCATCACCGCGCGGCGCGCAGATGTGCCTGGTCAGATTCTGACCTCCTCGCCCCATTTCACGTGAAATGTTTGATGACCTACGGACCTCCGATTCACATGAAACTTGTTTTAATATACTTGTATATGAATATTTAGCATAGAAAAATAGTCCGGGACCCGACCCGAACATGTTGACTTTTTCGTTGACTTTGACCAAGTTTGACTTTTTGTCAAACTTAACCAAATTAATTATGCAATCTTTCTAACATGATTCTATACTTGTATCTTGCATGAAACTTGACAATTTGACTCACATGCTTCATAATCGAGTCGTAACGAGCCATAGGACTAATTGAACATCTTTGACCGTTTGTGTTTACCGTTATTGATATAACCTATATGTTTAGGTCAAGACTAGCGTTGTCTTTGCACGCATTTACTTGTTGAAGTACTTTTATAACTCTCGCTCTCAAGGTGAGATCATAGTCCCACTTTTACTCTTTTTGAACTTACATTTGGGATGAGAAAACATAAACATTTCTTTACTAAGTGAACACAAGTACAGGAAAACAAACATTCTACATACGAGTTTAGAACAAAATCCTCAATTCGATTATCATTAGTTACACTTGCCGGGTGTAAGCGAGAACTTATGTTGTATGGATCCATATGGGTTTGACAAACCCTCATTCAAACGGTTCGCTACCGTTTACGAATGAAATATATTTTCGAGAAAACAGTGTATGTTCTAGCACTAAGTGATGGGGTTCAATGGAAGGAAATGTTAAGCATTGATAATTGGGTGCTCGTGAAACAAACTTTTGGAATGTATTACTATTATTTCATTGATGCAAATCTTGTGGTTCACTTGTACTTACTTACTTAAACCTATGATTTCACCAACGTTTTTGTTGACAGATTTCTATGTTTTTCTCAGGTCCTTGAACGATACATGATACATGCTTCCGCTCATTATTTTGATACTTGCATTGGATGTCGAGTATACATGCATACATGGAGCGTCTTTTGGATACTTTTAAATTGTGTCGCATAAGTTTCATTTGTACTTAAAACATTGTATCGTAACTTGTGGTGGAACTATTCTTGTAAAACTTGAACAACCTTTACATTTGAAATGAATGCGACATATCTTTTGGTCAAACGTTGTTTTAAAGACTTATGACCACGTAACGGGACCTAAGTAGACGGCGCCGTCAATGATGATTTGGTCGGGTCGCTACAGATGGTATCAGAGCATTGGTTGTAGGGATTTAGAGTTCATTAGTGTCAACCTCGAGTCATAGGGTACATTGGTGAGTCTAGACTACAACCGGCATATAGACTTGAAGTAGGAATTACTTGACTACTTGTGCATTTATACTCGAAGGCTTCTACTCATATCTACTCTTAGTTCATCTTAATCTCACGTTGTTTAATTTGATTGACGCGCCACCTTGACTATATGAAATGATGTCGAATGCACATATGAATCAGGGTAATATAATTTCCGGGATTATATTACGGTGACTCATATGAACGTTCCGTCATTATGACATAAAGTATTTAAGGCGAGTCGAAAAAAAAAAAAAAATAAAAAAATAAAAAAAAAAACAACTTCTCTTTATCTTTATTCTATATCACGGTTAGTATTATTGAGAATACTAATCAATGATATTCTTGTATCTTGAAGGAACAATGGCTCCTCGTCGTGTACGCCGCAATGAAACTCCCGAACAAGCTCTCGAACGGATGATTGCTACCGCCGTAGATGCGGCCATGGCCGGTCACTCATCCAACAACAATAATAATAACAACCACAACAACAACAATGGAGCCGGAAACTCAAACGAGGGATGCTCCTATAAAGCTTTCATGGGGTGCAAACCTCACACTTTTGATGGAACCGGGGGACCGGTCGTGCTCACCCGATGGTTTGAGCAAACGGAAGCCGTCTTTAGCATAAGCGGTTGTCGGGACCAAGACAAGGTCAAATACTCCACTCACACTTTCTCCGGAATTGCTCTAACATGGTGGAACACCTATGTTCAATCGGTAGGTACCGATGAAGCTCATGCCCTCTCTTGGGCCAATCTAAAGGAAAAGATGATTGTTGAGTATTTTCCGCGCGAAGAAACCCGAAAGCTTGAGGAAGAACTAAGAGCTTTGAAAGCGGTCGGAAACGATCTTAAAGCTTATAATCAACGCTTCGCCGAACTATCCTTGATGTGTCCTAATCTTGTTAACCCCGAATCTCAAAGGATTGAGCTCTACATGCTCGGTCTTCCAAAAAGCATCAAACAAGGGGTGATGTCATCCAAACCCACTACTCATCAAGCCGCTATGAACATGGCTCGCCAACTAATTGAAACGGTTGACGAAATCGTAGTTCCGGCACCTAAGGCCGAGGATAAATCGGGCGGCAACAAAAGAAAGTGGGAACCCTCCCAATCAAGCAACAACAACTTTGCCAAGAAATCTTTCACTTCTGACGGCAAGAGGGGTTATGCCGGGAACCTACCTCTTTGCAACAAATGCAACAAACATCACTTTGGTGAATGTGGCAAGTTAATTTGCCACCGGTGCCAAGGAGTTGGTCATAAGGCCAACGATTGTAAAAGTGCCACTCCCGTTGTTCGAAAGTGGCCCAATGCACCAAAGACGGGCACTTGTTACGAATGTGGCCAAACGGGTCATTTTAGAAATGCATGCCCAAAGAAGAAAGATAACCCCAATACGCGCGGCCGAGCTTTCAACATAAACACCGAGGAAGCCCGGGATGACACTGAACTAGTCACGGGTACGTTTCTTCTCAACAATTCTTATGTCTCTTGCTTATTCGATTCAGGTGCCGATAAATGCTTTGTATCCAAGACTTTGACTCATTCTTTTAGCACTCCACCTCTTCCATTAGATACCACTTATACCATTGAAGTGGCTAACGGGAAACTATTAAGTGCCGACACATATTACCGGGGGTGTACGATAAACATTTTGGGTAAGGAATTTGAAATTGATTTGATACCCATGGAACTAGGAAGCTTTGATGTAATAATCGGTATGAATTGGTTAGTCAAAACGAAATCTCACATTCTTTGTGATCTTAACGCAATCCGAATTCCTATCGAGAATGGTGAACCTTTGATCGTCTATGGCGATAAGAGTTGCACCGGACTCAACCTCGTTTCGTGTGTTAAAGTTAGAAAACTACTCCGTAAGGGTTGTTTTGCGATCCTTGCTCACGTTAAGAAAGTCGAGTCCGATGAGAAGCACATCGATGATGTGCCAATTGTTAGTGACTATTCCGATGTATTTCCCGACGAATTACCGGGTCTTCCGCCTCATCGACCGGTTGAATTCCAAATCGATCTTATTCCGGGAGCCGCACCCGTAGCGCGTGCACCATATAGACTCGCTCCATCTGAAATGCAAGAATTGCAAAGTCAAATCCAAGAACTACTTGATCGTGGTTTTATCCAACCTAGCTATTCACCTTGGGGCGCTCCGATTTTGTTTGTTAAAAAGAAAGACGGATCCCTACGAATGTGCATTGATTATCGCGAACTAAATAAATTGACGGTTAAGAACCGATATCCTCTTCCTCGCATCGATGACCTCTTTGATCAACTACAAGGGTCTTGTGTATATTCGAAAATCGATCTCCGCTCGGGTTATCATCAATTGAGGGTTAAGGGGGAAGATGTCTCCAAAACCGCTTTCCGAACTCGTTATGGTAGTTATGAATTCCTTGTCATGCCATTTAGTCTCACTAACGCACCGGCGGTGTTCATGGATCTTATGAACCGCGTGTGCAAACCATATCTCGATAAATTTGTTATTGTGTTCATCGATGACATATTGATCTATTCTAAAAATGAAGAAGAGCACGAACAACATCTCCGACTTGTGCTTAAACTTTTAAGACAAGAACAACTCTATGCCAAATTCTCCAAGTGTGAATTTTGGTTAAAGGAAGTTCAATTTCTTGGTCATGTTGTAAGTGACCAAGGTATTAAAGTCGATCCAACGAAAATCGAAGCCATTAGCAAATGGGAGACTCCTACTACTCCTACTCACATTCGTCAATTTTTGGGTCTCGCCGGGTACTATCGTAGATTCATCGAAAATTTCTCTTTGGTTGCACGTCCTCTAACCGCATTGACTCACAAGGGAAAGAAATTCATTTGGGCGACCGAACATGAATCCGCATTCCAAATCTTGAAAACGAAGCTAACCACCGCTCCTATCTTGTCACTTCCCGAAGGCAATGATGACTTTGTTGTATATTGCGATGCCTCAAAACATGGTTTTGGGTGTGTATTGATGCAACGAACGAAAGTCATTGCTTATGCTTCTCGACAACTCAAAATTCATGAACGAAACTATACGACACATGATCTCGAACTCGGAGCCGTTGTCTTTGCACTTAAAATGTGGAGACACTATCTTTACGGGACCAAGAGTACTATCTTTACCGACCACAAAAGCCTCCAACACATTTTCGATCAAAAGCAACTAAACATGAGACAACGACGGTGGATCGAAACTTTGAACGATTACGATTGCGAGCTTCGTTACCATCCCGGGAAGGCAAACGTAGTAGCCGATGCCTTAAGTCGAAAAGAAAGAGCGGTGCCTCTTCGTGTCCGAGCCTTAAACATCACCATCCACACAAACCTTAATAGCCAAATTCGGGTAGCCCAAGATGAGGCTCTCAAGGATGAAAACATCTCTCTCGAACACTTGAACGTCCTCACCTCTCGATTCGAAGTTAAAGAAACCGGACTCCGATATTTCGCCGGAAGAATTTGGGTGCCTAGTTATGGGGATCTACGAAGCCTTATTTTAGATGAAGCCCATAAGTCACGATATTCGATTCACCCCGGTGCCAATAAGATGTACCACGACCTTAAACAACTATATTGGTGGCCGAACATCAAAAGGGACGTAGCTACTTATGTTTCCAAGTGTTTGACATGTTCCAAAGTCAAAGCCGAACACCAAAGACCGTCCGGACTACTTCAACAACCCGAGATCCCGCAATGGAAGTGGGAAAGGATAACGATGGATTTTATCACCAAGCTACCAAAAACGACGGGCGGTTATGATACCATTTGGGTTATTGTTGACCGTCTCACCAAATCCGCACACTTCCTTGCCATGAAAGAAACGGACAAAATGGAGAAACTTGCACAACTTTACATTAAGGAGATCGTAGCACGACACGGTGTACCTTTATCGATTATCTCCGACCGAGATGGCCGTTTCGTTTCTAGATTTTGGCGTACATTGCAAGAAGCGTTGGGAACGCGTTTAGACATGAGCACCGCATATCATCCTTAAACCGATGGACAAAGCGAACGTACAATTCAAACCTTAGAGGACATGTTACGAGCTTGCGTGGTTGATTTCGGAAAAGCTTGGGACAAGCACCTACCTCTCGCCGAGTTCTCTTACAACAATAGTTATCACGCGAGTATTAAAGCCGCACCTTTTGAAGCGCTATATGGCCGCAAATGTCGTTCACCTCTTTGTTGGGCCGAGGTAGGCGACGTGCAAATCACCGGACCCGAACTCATTCACGAAACCACCGAGAAAATCGTTCAAATCCGAGATAGGCTTAGGACGGCCCGAAGTCGTCAAAAGAGCTATACCGACAAACGACGCAACGATCTTGAATTTCAAGTCGGTGACCGAGTAATGTTAAAAGTCGCACCTTGGAAGGGTGTAATCCGTTTTGGGAAACGCGGGAAGCTAAATCCGCGGTATATTGGTCCTTTCGAAATCTTGGAGCGTATTGGAACCGTTGCTTATCGTTTAGATCTTCCGCCTCAATTGAACTCCGTTCATCCTACCTTCCATGTATCTAACTTGAAAAAGTGTCTTGCCGAACCCGATATCGTCATCCCTCTCGAAGAACTTACTATTGATGACAAACTTCATTTTGTGGCGGAACCGGTTGAAATGGTGGACACCTCCGTCAAGACATTGAAACAAAGCCGAATCCCGATTGTCAAGGTTCATTGGAATGCCAAAAGAGGACCCGAGTTTACTTGGGAAAGACAAGATCAAATGCAAAGGAAGTATCCTCATCTATTCGTGAATTCGGAAACGCAAGATCTTGAGGAAGAAACAACGACTACTACGCCTACTTAAATTTCGGGACGAAATTTCTTTTAAGGAGTAGGTAATGTAACATCCCGCCTTTTTCCATTTACTTTTCCGTTATACTAATATAAAGTCCGTTATATGTTTATAACATCTCCCGTTGATACGCGTTTTAAATTATCTCGTTTAGGTAATTCCCGCACCCGAACGAAAGTTGAGGGACTAAACTTGACAAGGGATCAAACCCTTGACTAGGTCAAAGGGTCAAACCCCTTTCACCCATTCATTTTCATCTCCATCTCTCTCTTCCTCTCTAGCAAGAACACACACACCCAAAAACCATATTCATTCAATCATCATCTAAATTCGATCTAGGAGGCTTACAACAAAATAAACTACATATTTGTGATCCTCTCTTCATCCTCTTCATTTTGGTACCAACTTCATCTCATTTGGGTAACTTTCTAAAATCACTAATTTTATGTGTTCTTGAGATTTTTGAGTTATAAAGTTGTTAATTAGTGTCTATGGCTCATTGTGATGTCGTGTATGTAATTTGTATGCTCGATTCGTTGTTTTTGGCGTAACTAGTTCAATATGAAAATTACTTGCTAAATCCTTGATTTTGGATGATCAAATGTTGTTAGATTGTTAAAGTGCATGTTTTAAAAGTGTTACTAGTATCATTAGCTTCGTTTTGATGTATAGGTTGATTAAGGAAACTCCAAGAACATGATTAATGATTTTGAGAACTTGGATTAGGGTTTGATGAGCTTTACATGAACTTTTGATGCGTCAAATGCTATGAGATATTGTTGTTAAGTGTTTTGTTGCAATGTGTGTTTGATTACCTTCGAAACGGCATAACATACATGTAATTTGGTTGCCCGAATCATAAAATGCGTTTTTGGAACTTGAACTTTGATTATGAATGTTTAATTGCGGTTTTTGGTTGTTATAAGTGGAAGTTTGATTGATGATATGTGTTTGGTTGCATTCCTCGTCAAAATACCTTTCCAACGATATATGATAGGCATTATAAGTGTTTGCGGGTCAATTGTTGTGTTAGAATTGATTTTGGCTCGTGCATACTTGGGAAAAACAGAAACAGACCTGCACAGATGGTGGCGCGGCGCGCCCCATCCCCGCGCGGCGCGCAGACGTGCCTGGTCAGATTCTGACCTCCTCGCCCCATTTCACGTGAAATGTTTGATGACCTACGGACCTCCGATTCACATGAAACTTGTTTTAATATACTTGTATATGAATATTTAGCATAGAAAAATAGTCCGGGACCCGACCCGAACATGTTGACTTTTTCGTTGACTTTGACCAAGTTTGACTTTTTGTCAAACTTAACCAAATTAATTATGCAATCTTTCTAACATGATTCTATACTTGTATCTTGCATGAAACTTGACAATTTGACTCACATGCTTCATAATCGAGTCGTAACGAGCCATAGGACTAATTGAACATCTTTGACCGTTTGTGTTTACCGTTATTGATATAACCTATATGTTTAGGTCAAGACTAGCGTTGTCTTTGCACGCATTTACTTGTTGAAGTACTTTTATAACTCTCGCTCTCAAGGTGAGATCATAGTCCCACTTTTACTCTTTTTGAACTTACATTTGGGATGAGAAAACATAAACATTTCTTTACTAAGTGAACACAAGTACAGGAAAACAAACATTCTACATACGAGTTTAGAACAAAATCCTCAATTCAATTATCATTAGTTACACTTGCCGGGTGTAAGCGAGAACTTATGTTGTATGGATCCATATGGGTTTGACAAACCCTCATTCAAACGGTTCGCTACCGTTTACGAATGAAATATATTTTCGAGAAAACAGTGTATGTTCTAGCACTAAGTGATGGGGTTCAATGGAAGGAAATGTTAAGCATTGATAATTGGGTGCTCGTGAAACAAACTTTTGGAATGTATTACTATTATTTCATTGATGCAAATCTTGTGGTTCACTTGTACTTACTTACTTAAACCTATGATTTCACCAACGTTTTCGTTGACAGATTTCTATGTTTTTCTCAGGTCCTTGAACGACACATGATACATGCTTCCGCTCATTATTTTGATACTTGCATTGGATGTCGAGTATACATGCATACATGGAGCGTCTTTTGGATACTTTTAAATTGTGTCGCATAAGTTTCATTTGTACTTAAAACATTGTATCGTAACTTGTGGTGGAACTATTCTTGTAAAACTTGAACAACCTTTACATTTGAAATGAATGCGACATATCTTTTGGTCAAACGTTATTTTAAAGACTTATGACCACGTAACGGGACCTAAGTAGACGGCGCCGTCAATGATGATTTGGTCGGGTCGCTACACCATGAACACAGCTGGTGCATTAGTCAATCTAAATGGAATAACTATAAACTCATAATGATCGTAACGCATTCTGAAAGCAGCCTTCGGAATATCATCCTCCTTCACCCGCATTTGATGATACCCAGAACGTAAGTCGATTTTTGAATAAACCGACGAACCTTGTAGTTGATCAAATAAGTTATCGATTCTCGGTAGTGGGTAGCGGTTCTTCATGGTGACTTTGTTCAACTCTCGATAGTCGATACACAACCTGAATATACCATCTTTCTTGTTGACAAACAAAACAGGAGCTACCCACGGTGATGTGCTTGGTCGAATGAAACCACGCTCTAAAATTTCTTGTAATTGACTCTGGAGTTCCTTCATTTCGCTGGGTGCGAGTCTGTATGGAGCACGAGCTATTCGTGCAGCTCCCGGTACCAGGTATATTTGAAATTCAACGGATCGGTGTGGAGGTAGTCCCGGTAGTTCTTTCGAAAATACATCGGGAAATTCTTTTACGATGGGAACATCATTGATGTTCTTTTCTTCAGTTTGTACTTTCTCGACATGTGCTAGAATAGCATAGCAACATTTTCTTATTAGTTTTTGTGCCTTTAAATTGCTAATAAGATTTAGCTTCACGTTGCTCTTTTCTCTGTACACCATTAAGGGTTTTCCTTTTTCTCGTACAATGCGAATTGTATTTTTGTAACATACAATTTCTGCTCTCTCCTTTTTCAACCAATCCATGCCAATTATCATATCAAAACTCCCGAACTCTACTGGTATCAAATCAATCTTAAACGTTTCGCTAACCAGTTTAATTTCTCGATTCCAACATATTTTATCTGCTGAAATTAATTTACCGTTTGCTAATTCGAGTAAAAATTTATTATCCAAAGGTGTCAATGGACAACTTAATTTAGCACAAAAATATCTACTCATATAGCTTCTATCTGCACCCGAATCAAATAAAACATAAGCAGATTTATTGTCAATAAGAAACGTACCCGTAACAAGCTCCGGGTCTTCCTGCGCTTCTGCCGTATTAATATTGAAAACTCTTCCGCGGCCCTGCCCATTAGTATTTCCCTGATTCGAGCAGTTTCTAATAATGTGACCCAGTTTTCCACATCCAAAACAAACTACGGCGGCATTATTTGTTCTGACATTATTTATTCTGTTAATTTTGTTATTCTTCAGTCCGTAGACCTCACACTTCGCCGTACTATGACCTTTTCTACTACACTTGGTGCAAAATGTCGTGCAGAACTCATTCAGATGGTTCTCTTCACACCTTTTGCATGGCTGATTCTGCTTCTTATTGTTATAGGAATTGTTGTTGTTGCGGTTGTTATTGTTGTTAGGACGATTGTTGTAGTTGTTTTTGTTGGGATGTTTGTTGTAGTTGTTGTTGGAATTGCGATTGATGTTGCGGTTGTTGGGATAGTTGTTGCAATTGATGTTGTGATTATTTTTGTTATTGTATTGGTGACTCTTGTCACTATTTTCCTCCCACTTTCTCTTGCTGTTTTTATGTTGACCTCTTCGGCCGTCTGCTCTTTAATTCTTCCCTCAATCTGGTTTATGAGTTTGTGAGCCATTCGACTTGCCTTTTGTATGGAGGCAGGCTCGTGTGAACTCACATCTTCTTGGATCCTTTCTGGTAGCCCTTTAACAAAAGCGTCGATCTTATCTTCTTCATCTTCAAACACTCTTGGACATAATAGGCACAACTCTGTGAATCGTCGTTCATACATGGTAATGTCGAATCCTTGCGTTCGTAACCCTCTAAGTTCTACTTTGAGCTTATTGACCTCATTTCTGGGACGGTACTACTCGCTCATCAAGTGTTTGAATGCTGACCACGGTAGTGCCTAAGCAACATCTTGTTCTACCTGCTCGAGGTAGGTATTCCACCATGTTAACGCAGTACCTGTGAAGGTATGCATAGCGTACTTTACTTTATCTTCTTCAGTACACTTACTTATGGCAAACACCGATTCGAACTTCTCGGTCCACCGTTTTAATCCGATTGGACCCTCAGTTCCATCGAATTCCAGAGGTTTGCAGGCAGTGAATTCTTTGTAGGAGCATCTTACACAATTTCTTGTGGAATTAGTTCCACTGCTAAATCCAGAGTTATTGTTATTTTACATCGCAGCCTGTACTGCGGCTATGTTTGCTGCAAGGAAAACACGGAAGTCTTCCTCGCTCATGTTCAAGTTCTGACGAGTAGTCGGTGCCATTTGCTTCAAAAATAGCCAAAAGAATCAAGTTAATCATATAGAATATTAAGAGTAGTTAATAGTATTTCGTAGCATAGTATGAACTTATTTATAAAAGATTTTTCTTCATATTAGCGTTTTATAAGTTTTAATTCGGGTAATACCTACCCGTTAAGTTCATACTTAGTAGCTAATATAAAATTCAACTACTACAATTCTATATGAAAAACTGATTACAATAATATTTCGCGTTAAAACTTTTATACAATATTTTACAAACTTACAATACCATTATTTCACATATAGCATGAAATATAGCACACAATAACTTTGATACAAGGCAGTTGTGAAGTCAATTCTAGTTAAGCGCAAGTCATTCAGCAAAGGCAATAAAGACACCTAATTCGTAGGTCCAGAAACAAGTCATGCATTCGGGTTTTACTAGTATTATTTCCCATCCTTTGTCTTGTGGAAAATAACTGTTGTGGTCGTTGGCAAGACAGCATATTGTAACGTCGTCAAAAGGACGAGGGTTATGTAATGCTCAACAGCCCCGTAACAATCTAAAAACCTTATTACTCACCCCAACTACTGAATCCGTCACTTATGGGAATGTTTTATTTAATAGTTGCAATCCGATGTTCTTTTTCTCAATTTGGTGAGAAGTGAACATCACTAACCCGTAAGCATAACATGCTTCTTGATGTTTCATGTTTGAAGCTCTTTCTAAAGAACGAAGTCCTATGTTGGGATATGTGGAATCAAAATAGGTTCTCAACCCGTAGCGTAAAATTGCATATGGGTTTCCCGCATTTAATGCCTTAAAGAAAATACGGCATAACTTAAAGTCTCCCTAATGTGATATACCCCATCTTTCAAAGGAAAGCCTTTTATAAACTAAGGTATGCTTGGAACGTCTTTCAAATATTCGACAAACTAATTTCGCCGTAAATAATTGTGCCGATGAATTCTGACCGACTCTAGACAAGATTTCATCAATCATTTCCCCTGGTAGGTCTTGTAAAATTTTTGGTTGTCTATCCTTAACGTCCATTGGGTGTTTTATACTGTAAAATAGACAAGGATTAGATTTGTAAAAGATAATTAACAAACAATACAAGCAATTTTTACATATATCATCAAAGTACAAGCACACTACAATACATACATTACACAACATGATTACTACTCTTCATTCCGACTCACTTGTTTCTTCCTCTTCGGACTTGGTTCGTTTCACTAATTTCCTAGGGATATATGATGTTCCTCTAATACGAGCCGTTGTTTTCACGAATGGTTTAGAAAAACCTGGTGGCTTAGATGTCCCCGGGTTATAGTTAAAACTTAAGAAATACGGGTGTTGACGGTATTTCCCATCGGGATATTTCATGTTAACATAAAGTTCATCGGGGTTGGAATTAGATTTCTCTATTTTGATACCTTTTCCCTTATTGTTTTCTTTTGCTTTTTCAAATTGGGTCGGGGTAATTTCTATAACATCATCGGAATCCTCATCGGGATCCGATTCATCAGAAAATTGGTAATTTTCCCAATATTTTGCTTCCTCGGCGGAAACACCATTGACCATTTTTAACTTTGGTCCATTGGTTGAGGATTTTCTTTTATTTATCTGTTTTTTTGTGGTTTCTAATATTTCCTCTTCCGGAACCTCTTCTTCCGGTTCCTCTTCTTCCGGTTCTTCTTCGGGAATTTGTAAATATTCCCAAAATATATTCGACTCTTCATTATTATTAGTTGAGTCGATGGGATTTGTACTATAGATAGACATCTATCACACAATATCAAACACATTAAGAGATTAATATATCACATAATATTTACATGCTTACATTATATAGTTTCCAACAAAAAGTGTTAAGCAATCGTTTTTCAAATAAACACGGTCGAAGTCTAGACTTACTAATGCATCCGAACACACTCGATAAGACACACTAATGCAATTTCTGGTTCTCTAAGACCAACGCTCTGATACCAACTTAAATGTCCCGTTCATATTGATTATAAACGTTTCATATTAATTGATTTCGTTGCGAGGTTTTGACCTGTATATGAGACGTTTTTTAAAGACTGCATTTGATTTTTAAAACAAACCATAACCTTTATTTTATCGATAAAGGTTTAAAAATATTACGACGATTATCAAATAATGATAATCTAACATATAGCATTTTCACACGAACATTACATAATGGTTTACAATAATATTACACATCAACTTAAGTTTTCGAATGCAGTTTTAAAACTATATTATACAAGCATGTCGACTCCAATCTTGTCTTTATTTAGCATGCAACAGCGGAAGCTCTTAATAATCACCTGAGAATAAACATGCTTTAAACGTCAATAAAAATGTTGGTGAGTTATAGGTTTACCATATATATTTATCAAATGGTAATAATACACCACAAGATTTCATATTTCCATTTCTCATAAACAACATGCATGCATATAGCAATCTGCATAAAAATCATTCACATGGTGAACACCTGGTAATCGACCTTAACAAGATGCATATAAAATATCCCCATCATTTCGGGACAACCTTCGGACATGATAAATTCAAAGTACTAAAGCATCATGTACTTTGGATGGGGCTCGTTGGGCCCGATAGATCTATCTTTAGGATTCGCGTCCATTAGGTTGTCTGTTCCCTAATTCTTAGATTACCAGACTAAAATGGGCATATTCGGTTTAATAATCTAGCCATAGAATGTAGTTTTAAGTACTTGTGTCTATTTTGTAAAACATTTATAAAACCTGCATGTATTCTGATCCCAAAAATATTAGATTTTAAAAGTGAGACTATAACTCATTTTCACATATTTTCACTTCATCGGAAAATAAGACTTGGCCACAGGTTGATTCATGAACCAATAACAAATATATACATATATATTAAGGTATGATCGAAATATATTCACAATATGTTTTATTATTTTTAACGATTTAAGTTTGTTAAGTTAACAGTCCAACGTTCGTAGTCCATAGTTAGTTGTCTACAGTTAGTAGTACAGAAATAAATCAATATCTATTATCTCGAATCAATCCACAACCCAGTGTATACAATTCTCAGACTCGATCACAACTCAAAGTATATATATTATTTTGGAATCAACCTCAACCCTGTATAGCTAACTCGAACATTACCGCATATAGAGTGTCTATGGTTGTTCCAAATAATATATATAGATGACTTCGATATGATATGTCAAAACATAGTATACGTGTCTATGGTCTATCAAGATTACATAATATATGTTAGAATATATGTATAATACAATATAAGTTAGTTAGGATATGGTTAGTATAGATTTTTGTCAATTCATCCCGCAGTTAAATTAACCATTTTTAACCAATTTTGTTTTACCCATAACTTCTTCATTTTAATCCGTTTTGAGTGAATCAACTTGCTATGGTTTCATATTGAACTGTATTTTATGAAACTAAACAGAAAAAGTATAGTTTTATAGTCGGAAATACAGGTTACAAGTCATTTTTGTAAAGGTAGTCATTTCAGTCTAAAAAACGACTTCTTGATGACCATTTTGAAAAACATACTTCCACTTTGAGTTTAACCATGATTTTTGGATATAGTTTCATGTTCATAAGAAAAATGATTTTCCCAAAAGGATAACTTTTAAATCAAAGTTTATCATAGTTTTTAATTATCTAACCCAAAACAGCCCCCGGTTTCACTACGACGGCATATGTCCGGCTTTACGGTGTTCTTCGTGTTTCCAGGTTTTAAATAATTAAGTTAGCATATCATATAGATATAGAATATGTTTTTATTTGATTTAAAAAATTCAAGTTAGAAGGATTAACTTTCTTTGCGAACAAGTTTAGAATTAACTAAACTATGTTCTAGTTATTACAAGTTTAAATCTTCGAATAAGATAGTTATATATATATGAATCAAATGATGTTATGAACATAATTACTACCTCAAGTTTAGTAGGTAAACTTACTGGAAGTTACAAGAAATGATTTAGCTTCAAAGGATCTTGGATGGCTTGAAAATTCTTGAAGTAGAATCATGACACGAAAACAAATTCAAGTAAGATTTCTACTCGAATTAAGATTGTTATAGTTATAGAAATTGAATCAAAGTTTGAATATGAGTATTACCTTGAATTAGAATGATAACCTACTGTAAATAATAGAGGTTTCTTGATCTTAGATGATTACTTGGAATGGATTAGAAAGCTTGGAAGTAGACTTGTAAACTTGAAAGTGTTCTTGAAGTTTTCTTGAGTAGTTGTTTTGTATGTTGATCTAGGTTAGGATTTTTGAGCTAGATTGAGCTAGATTGTGATGAAGATGATGAAGAACACTTAGAACACCAAGAGAGAACTTGAGAGAGATGTGTTTGATGCATGAAAGTTGAAAAATGAAAGTGTTTATGGTTGGTGGTAAAAAACTTGAATGAGAATGTGTGATATAGGCTCCATTAGTTTGTTGTTTTGTTAGATATTTCATGCTAGTTGCCAAATAATAGTTCCCACATGTCTTAGTGACTCACAAGGGCTGCTAACAGCTGATCGTTGGAGTGTATATACCAATAGTAAATACATCTAGGAGCTGTGTATTGTACGAGTACGAATACGGGTGCATACGAGTAGAATTGTTGATGAAAATGAATGAGAATGTAATTGTAAGCATTTTTGTTAAGTATAAGTACTTTGATATGTGTCATGAAGTCTTTCAAAAGTGTAACAATACATATTAATACATTACATGTATATACATTTTAACTGAGTCGTTAAGTCATCGTTAGTCGTTACATGTAAGTGTTGTTTCGAAGCCTTTAAGTTAACGATCTTGTTAAATGTAATTAATCTATTGTTATTATACTTAAATGAGATGTTAAATTGTTATATTAACATGATAACATGGTGTATGAATATATCTTAATATCATATATATATGTTAAAATACTATTACAACGATAGTCGTTATATATATATGTTGTTTCGAAATTCTTAAGTTAGTAGTCTCATCTTATTTGTGTAGTTCATTGTTAATACACTTAATGATATACCTAATTATCATTTTATCATGTTAAACATAGTGTGTTCATATCTTAATAAAATACATATGTATTTATTTTAATCAAAACGTTGTTATAACGATAATCGTTATATATATCGTTTCGAGTTTCTTTAATTCAGTAGTTTCATTTTTATGTATATAACTCATTGTTAATATACTTATGGAGATACTTACTTATCATAATCTCATGTTAACTATATATATATATATATATATATATATATATATATATATATATATATATATATATATATATAGTTAACATGAGATTATATACATATATATATGTATATATATATATATATATATATATATATATATATATATCATGTAGTTTTTACAAGTTTTAACGTTCGTGAATCGCCGGTCAACTTGGGTGGTCAATTGTCTACATGAAACCTATTTCAAATAATCAAGTCTTAACAAGTTTGATTGCTTAACATGTTGGAAACATTTAATCATGCAAAAATAGTTTTCATTTAATATATAATCATGGAAAAGTTCGAGTCACTACAACCTTCTCAGCAGATTTCAGTTTATCAAACACCTTGTCCTGAGCTTTGACTATGGCTTCTGCTAACTTGAGAGATGCAGCCTCTTTGTTTTCTGTTAGCAGCCAATTTAGCTTCTTCTTTCCTAAGCCTCAGCCTTTCAACATACTCAGCATCATCCCTTCTTTGCTGTTCAAGCTGAACACTTGTGAGATAATCATTTACAGTGATATTCAGGGATTTTGCTATTGCAATCAATTATCTACCTTCATATGTAGTCAGGGCATCACAATATTGGTTTAAGTCCATATCTAGCTGTACAACCTCATAAAAGAGGGCTTTCTCTTCATCAGTGTGAAGCCTTTGACCACTGTTGTACAAGTACATACCAATATCAATGTTGCACATCATGGCATCAATGTAGAATTGCTAGTCAAGTGGATGAAACAACAGCCTGATCTGGCGTATTCTTTCTGGTATTCCTGCTGCTCTTTGTTCCAGCAGTTCAGAAACAGTGATCTCAAGCCTATAAGCCTCCCTTTCATCTGGATTCATCTTTCTTATGTCAGGCTTTCTCTTTACAGAATCATCTTCTCAAGTGGTATGTTTATCATTTTTCTTAGGGGAAGATGGGGGTTATACAAAAGGTGATTCTGCTGTGCCAGAAGGACCCACTGGTTCAAAGTCATGATGTTCATCCAGTGTCCTGTCAAAATAAGAAAGAGTCTGTGCAGGTATTGGTGATTGAATAAAAGTTGAACTACCCTTGCCCCAGACTGTGAAATTAGCAGCAACATAATCAATAGCATCAATAACTCCCAGCTCATCCACCTTAGCTGGGTCTTCAGATCTTGTTTCACTCAACAGCACACTTCTGGCTAGGTCTTCTATCACAGCACTCCTTGCTGTGTCTTCAGTACCAGATGACTGATTAGTATCAGCTAGTACAACTGCCACAGTACCTTCACTAGCTACCTCGAATAAGGGCTCTTTCCTTAGGGGCTGGTTATCCCTAGGGGCAGATTTTACCCTTTGTTTATCAATAGGCTTGGGTTCAGCTGGTGGTTCTTGTGTTGATACTGGTTCTTGTGGAGGCAGTAGGGGAGTGATTATCTCAGTAGACTGATCTGTCTCTACTGGTTTCTCTACATCATCAAGGTTGATGATCTCTACTGGCTGTTGTGGTGCAGCTGGCTGAGCAGAAGATGCAGGTTGAGAAGATTGGCTGGTTTTCATCATACCATCCAGCCATTTCATAAACACATTAGCTCTTTCTCCTCCTGACCTGTTAGAATCCAAATACTTTTGTATCTCTTCAGGTGTCATCTTTTTTATTCATTCTACTCGCTCAGCATACAGCTTTGCCTTCTTTCTATCATCCTTCACCATGAACTTAACATTTCTTTTTAAAACATCCTTCTTGTATTTATCTATGCTAAGCAGTTCATTGTTAATTTCAAGCTTTTTAGGATCGAGGCTTCTCCTATGCTCAATTCTGTGTATTTTTCGTGCAGCATAGGCCTCAAATTTAGCATTGAAGGCATCATTTAAATCCTACTATCTCTTCTGATGCCTCTCCATTTTTCTTTTCATCTTTATTTCAATGGTTTGAGAAACAACAAATGATTCAGCTAAAGATAGTTCAGAGACATCACTAGGCTTACTGCCAGAACCAATATCATCCACAGATATGGTAGGCATACTGGGTTGAGATTCACTAGCAGCCTTGAAACCTACTTCAGTATGAGCATTGCTGGGCTTAGGGCCAGTTTCTTGATCAATACCATCACCATCTCTCCTTTGCTGTTTAGGAGCTTTCTCATGATTTTGCTCCCCATCAGATTGTTTTCTCTTTTTATATTTCTAAGATTTCTTCTCCCCCTTTTTGTCATCAGCAAGGGCAGAGGTAGAGCCTGGGGGAACACTTAAATCAAGATCACAGTCTGACTCAGGAGTAGAAAATGCAAAGTTGTTCTAGCCAGCATCAGCAGGAGATATGTGAGCACCAGGGACTACACCAGATTGCCCAAGACACAGGTTTGAAGTTCTGACTTCATTCCTAGCAACACCCATGGCTATTTGATTTACACTGGCTCTAACATCAGCTTGAAGAGCAGCCATTCGTTGCATTGTATCCACCAGAGTAACATAAGCAGAAGCAGGAATCATGATAGCCATTTGCTGTTCCTGTAACTCCAATCTCTCTTCCAATACCCTGTTTTCTTCATTCAGAAACCTATTCCTTTGATTGGCAGCATCCAGTTCTGCTTGAAGTCGGGTAATGTGGTCAGTGTAATCATTGTGTGAGATGATTCGCTGCTGAAGTTGTTGTTCTTCTTCTTGATGTTGGCAAATGGCATCAACTGCTAGATCTACAAAGGCAGTAACTTGTTTGTGCTGGGTTTCAATAACAGATGTTGTAATACAACCAGCTCTTCGAATAGCTTCAGCCATGCAGCCAACTAGAGTTTCGCTGATTGTTTTGGTGATATCAGGTGTGATTCTGGCAATTGTTCTATAAACAGCCAGAGTAGACACTTCAGCTACATTAGAATTAGCAGCTGTACTGGTTGAAGAGCGATCACTAGTAGCCATAACAGGAGTACCTTAGTGAAGTGGTGGAGGTGGAAGGTTAGTATCTGACTCATCGCCATGATCACCATCATTTTTACCTTCACCCGAAGGTTTAGAACCACTGGTATCCTTTGCAGTATGATCAGTTTCATCATCACACAGATCCATTGGTTTATCCTTGGAGCCAGTCACATTATCATGAATGACTCGCTCTTCCTTACCAGCACCTTTATCAGCATCACCATTAGATGAAGAAGATGATGAGGAAAAAGCTGATGAATTAGAAGGTACCGGCGAATCAGGAATATTCTGCATAACACACTTACCAGTATTTGGATCAATGATGAACTTGAGAGGCCTCCAAGTACCATGCCATGGAGAAACAACTGGAGCCATGCCAAAAACATGCTAATAAGGTTGTTCATTAATGTTCTCTAGTGAGGCCAGCCTCTCATATACTTCTTCACGTGCTGGCTGATCCAGCTGAGAAAGTAGTTCATTTAGCTCCTCATCAGGTAGTTTGCTGGCTGAAACTAATGCACTTTGTGGATCAATAGTCAGCTGATCCACCAGTAATGCAATTTTGGGGGTGATAGAAGCTCCCCTGTAAATGAAATTGGGCACCACTTAATCTGGATCTGGTACCTTGCAGACATACTTAGGCTTTTTTACCAGAAACAAAAGCCTGAGTAGATCCGGTGGTAGTAGCTGAGAGGTACCAGCATCCAATTTATCATCTTGTTCACCAGAATCTAAACCAGGGATGACTATGACATTTGCTGCATTGGAAGTGATGGATTGAAACTCCATATCAGATGAATCAGTAAGATCAGCAGCAGTGTCAGTAGTTAAAACATTATCACCCTTAGTTTTAGTGACAAGATCAGGAATAAGAACCTCCTTAATAATTTTATCAATAACCTCTTCAAGAGCAGGAGGAGGTTCAACAATCATCTCAGCAACCACTTATGGAACAGTAGTGGTGGCAGTAATACTGGTAATTAGAAGAGGAATAACAGTAGCAGAATCATCAATAACCATCTCCTCAGAACCAGTAGGAACAGTTGAACCAGCATCAACTTGATCCCCAGTATTACCAGCAGCAGCAGAAGCAACAACACTAGCATCAGCACCACCAGTAGGAAGATCAGCAGCAGAAATACCAGTAGCAGAAGCAGAGAGCTCATCAGTAGCAACTTTAGAACTAGTAAATATGATAAGATTTCTTTCAAGCTCCCCCTCTGCCTGTTCATCAACCCGGCTAAGAACTGAAACAATAGAAAATTTTATGTTAACAACTGTAGAACTAAATAAATTTGACTCAACAATTGTATCTGGTTTTGGTCTCCGGGGACAGACTAGTGGTTTAGTCAGCCCTTTGATTGAGATAGAGTAAGGTATCTGTAAGTGCAGCTGTGACTCTGCTGACTCATTGGCAACACATGTTGACCCAGATTGTGTAAGAGTTCTGGCTGGTGATAATGTAGGAGTGTGACTCTTATCATGATCCAAGTAACATTTAGGTTTTACAGTAGCCTGAGTTGATTTAACACGATGAGGAGCCAGCTCAAGTCTACTTTGGGGGTCAGTTATGTTCTCTCCTAGTTGTACTGTCAGCTGAGGAGCCAGCTCAAGTCTAGTTTGTGGAAGTTCCTGGTTAAAAGAGTATGGGTTGCTACTCTTCTTAACACTAGTTTTAAAACCAGTCAGCTTGGGAGCAAAGGTTATACCTTCAACTCCACTTTCATTTTTCAATTCAGCAGTTAAAATATTTTCAATTAAGTTAGAAGTTTCTGCTGTTTGGTCTAGAGACGCACCAAGTTCCATAGCAACATCCTTTTCAGGAACAGCAGTTGGGACTGGTGCAACCTCTCATGTGGAATGCTTGGAGCCAGCTTTTGCACGTTTGGATTTGCCTGTTACCAAAAAATAGATGAGCAACGGATTCCACCACTAGAAATGGGTAGTCAGTATATAAGACTAGGCTTGTTCTTTATGATCAGAGAGCACTAGATTCTAATACAACTACTGCTTTACCAGTATCTGAGATGGTAGCTGTTCTAGATGAGGTAGCTGGCTTCTTCTATCGGATAACTGGCTTTTGCTGAGTTCCCCCCCCCCCCCCTCTCAGCTAGTGCACTACTAGAGGCAGTCGATTGGGAAGCTCCACTCCGAGCAATAAGATACTCGAGCATTCCTGGCATTTTTGGAGTAACCTTTGTCTACAATTTTTTTTAGTTAGAAAGTTGTTTCATTGGAAGGTCAAAAGTGAAACGAACCTTCCTAATCCATAAGGACGAATACAATAACATATGATTACATTACGAGGTATTTGACCTTTAAATGATACATTTTACAAACATTGCATTCATTTTTTTTAAAGACAAACTTTCATTACAACGAAAGTTGACAGGCATGCATACTATCTCATAATACATCCAAACTATGAATGACTTATTATCAATCTTGATGAACTCAACGACTCGAATGCAACGTCTTTTGAAATATGCCATGAATGACTCCGAGTAATATCTTTAAAATGAGCAACTGCACAGCGAAAGATTTCCTTAATACCTGAGAATAAACATGCTTTAAAGTGTCAACAAAAAGGTTGGTGAGTTCATTAGTTTATTATAATCAATCATTTCCAATAATATAATAGACCACAAGATACTCATATTTCGAAAACAATCTGTGCAGGTCTGCTCACTGCTGTAAAAATCATTCATATGAAGAACACCAGAAATTTACAAAATAATCTCACCAATGGTAGCTAATGCATCGTGCAATGCAAAAATTTCTCACCGAGGGTAGCTAAAACGGTAGCTAATGCATCGTGCAATGAAAAAATTTCTCACCGATAGTAGCTAATAAATCGAACCATTTCGGTAGCTATTGCATCGTGCAATGCAAAAATTTCTCACCGAGGATAGCTAAAACGGTAGTTCATGCATCGTGCAATGCAAAATTTTCTCACCGAGGATGTAGTGACCCGGACTTTTCTATGTTTATATATATATAATGAAATTGGTATATTTACATGATTAAATGTTTTCAACATGTTAAGCAATCAAACTTGTTAAGACTTGATTATTTGAAATGAGTTTCATGTAGACAATTGACCACCCAAGTTGACGGGCTATTCACGAACGTTAAAACTTGTAAAAACTATATGTTGATATATATATATATATATATATATATATATATATATATATATATATATATATATATATATATATATATATATATATATATATATATATATATGGACATATATATATAGTTAACATGATTTTATGATAGGTAAGTATCTCACTAGGTATATTAACAATGAGTTATATACATAAAATGAGACTATTGAATTAAGAAACTCGAAACGATATATATAACGATTATCGTTATGACAACGTCTTACCAAGTACATATGTATCATATTAAGATATTGTTATACTATATTTAACATGATAAAATGATAATTATTTATATCATTAAGTATGTTAACAATGAACTACATATGTAAAACAAGACTACTAACTTAAAGATTTCAAAACGAGTTTTATATATAACTATTATCGTTGTAACGACATTTTAATATATATATCGTATTAAGATATATTCATACACCATTTTATCATGATAATATTATAAATTAACATCTTACTAAATATATTAAACAATGGGTTAACTACATTAAATAAGATCATTATCTTAAAGGTTTCAAAAACAACACTTACATGTAACGACTAACGATGACTTAACGACTCAGTTAAAATGTATATACATGTAGTGTATTAAGATGTATTAATACACTTTTAGAAGACTTTAAGAAACACATTAAAACACTCATACTTATCAAAGTTGGTCAAAATTACACTCTCATTCGTTTTCATCAATAATTCTACTCGTATGCACCCGTATTCGTACTCGTACAATACACAGCTTCTAGATGTATTTACTATTGGTATATACACTCCAATGATCAGTTCTTAGCAGCCCTTGTGAGTCAACAACACATGTGGAAACCATCATTTGGCAACTAGCATGACTTATGAGCAAGGAAACAAAACAAGAACTCCTTTTAACCCCACTCACCCTTCACCACTCACCACCCACTCCATTTCACTTCCAATTCTCTTTATAATTCTCTCTCAACACCTACACACACTTATAAACGAATTTTTCCAGTAACTAATCATTATCTTCCTCAAAAATTACTTCAAGAATCAAGCTATAATCATTATAGGAAGAACACTTCAAGAACACTTCAAAAATCCTTTCAAGTTTACTAGTTTACTTCCAAGCTTTCTAATCCATTCCAAGTAATCATCTAAGATCAAGAAACCTTTGTTATTTACAGTAGGTTATCTTTCTTATTCAAGGTAATATTCATATTCAAACTTTGATTCGATTTCTATAACTATAAACTATCTTAATTCGAGTAAAAATCTTACTTGAACTTGTTTTTGTGTCATGATCCTACTTCAAGAACTTTCTAGCCATCCAACATCCTTTGAAGCTAAATCATTTCTTGTCACTTCCAGTAGGTTTACCTACTAAACTTGAGGTAGTAATGATGTTCATAACATCATTTGATTCATTTATATATAACTATCTTATTCGAAGATTTAAACTTGTAATCACTATAACATAGTTTAGTATATTCTAAACTTGTTCGCAAACAAAGTTAATCCTTCTAAATTAACTTTTAAAATCAACTAAACACATGTTCTATATCTATATGATATGCTAACTTAATGATTTAAAACCTGGAAACACGAAGAACACCGTAAAACCAGATATACGCCGTCGTAGTAAAACCGGGGGCTGTTTTGGTTTGGATAATTAAAAACTATGATAAACTTTGATTTAAAAGCTATTCTTTTGGTAAAATTATTTTTCTTATGAACATGAAACTATATCCAAAAATCATGGTTAAACTCAAAGTGGAAGTATGTTTTCCAAAATGGTCATCTAGACGTCGTTCTTTCGACTGAAATGACTACCTTTACAAAAATGACTTGTAATCTGTATTTCCGACTATAAACTGTAGTGACCCGAACTTTTCCATGTTTATATATATTAATTGAGATTGATATTTACATGATTAAATGTTTCCAACATGTTAAGCAATCAAACTTGTTAAGACTTGATTAATTGAAATATGTTTCATATAGACAATTGACCACCCAAGTTGACCGGCGATTCACGAATGTTAAAACTTGTAAGAACGACTTGACGATATATATATGGATATACATATGGTTAACATGAGATTATGATAAGTAAGTATCTCCATAAGTATATTAACAATGAGTTATATACATATAAACAAGACTACTAACTTAAGGATTTCGAAACGAGACATATATGTAACGATTATCGTTGTAACGACATTTAAATGTATATATATCATATTAAGATATATTAATATATCATAATATCATGATAATATAATAATTTAACATCTCATTAGATATAATAAACAATGGGTTAACAACATTAATTGAGATCGTTAACTTAAAGGTTTCAAAACAACATTTACATGTAACGACTAACGATGACTTAACGACTCCGTTAAAATGTATATACATGTAGTGTATTTAGATGTATTAAAATACTTTTGGAAGACTTCAAGACATATATCAAAACACTCATACTTAACGAAAATGGTTACAGTTACTTTCCCATTCTTTTCTTTCATCAAGAATTCTAGTCGTATTCTTACCCGTATTATACACAGCTTCAAAACGTACTTACTATGGGTATATACCAATAGGAACTAGCATGGGATTCCACTCTTGATTATGTCATGTATGACTAATCAATTTTAACTTCTACCATGAGCTAGTCAACTAACTAGAACTCCTTTTAACCCCACTCACCACTCACCAATTAACACTCATCATTCACTCCATTTCACTTCCAAATCTCTTTCTAATTCTCTCTCAACACACCCACACTATTATGAACGTATTTTTCCAGTAGTTAATCATCATCTTCATCAAAAATCACTTCAAGAATCAAGCTATAATCATCATAGGAAGAACACTTCAAGAATACTTCAAAAATCCCTTCAAGTTTACTAATTTACTTCCAAGCTTTCTAATCCATTCCAAGTAATCATCTAAGATCAAGAAACCTTTGTTATATACAGTAGGTTATCTTTCTTATTCAAGGTAATATTCATATTCAAACTTTGATTCAATTTCTATAACTATAAACTATCTTAATTCGAGCAAAAATCTTACTTGAACTTGTTTTTGTGTCATGATCCTACTTCAAGAACTTTCAAGCCATCCAAGATCCTTTGAAGCTAGATCATTTCTTGTCACTTCCAGTAGGTTTACCTACTAAACTTGAGGTAGTAATGATGTTCATAACATCATTCGATTCATATATATAAAACTATCTTATTCGAAGGTTTAAACTCGTAATCACTAGAACATAGTTTAGTTAATTCTAAACTTGTTCGCAAACAAAAGTTAATCCTTCTAACTTGACTTTTAAAATTAACTAAACACATGTTCTATATCTATATGATATGCTAACTTAATGATTTAAAACCTGGAAACACGAAAAACACCGTAAAACCGGATTTACGCCGTCGTAGTAACACCGCGGGCTGTTTTGGGTTAGTTAATTAAAAACTATGATAAACTTTGATTTAAAAGTTGTTATTCTGAGAACATGATTTTTATTATGAACATGAAACTATATCCAAAAATTATGGTTAAACTCAAAGTGGAAGTATGTTTTCTAAAATGGTCATCTAGACGTCGTTCTTTCGACTGAAATGACTACCTTTACAAAAACGACTTGTAACTTATTTTTCCGACTATAAACCTATACTTTTTCTGTTTAGATTCATAAAATACAGTTCAATATGAAACCATAGCAATTTGATTCATTCAAAACGGATTTAAAATGAAGAAGTTATGGGTAAAACAAGATTGGATAATTTTTCTCATTTTAGCTACGTGAAAATTGGTAACAAATCTATTCCAACCATAACTTAATCAACTTGTATTGTATATTATGTAATCTTGAGATACCATAGACACGTATACAATGTTTCGACCTATCATGTCGACACATCTATATATATTTCGGAACAACCATAGACACTCTATATGTGAATGTTGGAGTTAGCTATACAGGGTTGAGGTTGATTCCAAAATATATATAGTTTGAGTTGTGATCAATACTGGGATACGTATACACTGGGTCGTGGATTGATTCAAGATAATATTTATTGATTTATTTCTGTACATCTAACTGTGGACAACTAGTTGTAGGTTACTAACGAGGACAGCTGACTTAATAAACTTAAAACATCAAAATATATTAAAAGTGTTGTAAATATATTTTGAACATACTTTAATATATATGTATATATTGTTATAGGTTCGTGAATCAACAGTGGCCAAGTCTTACTTCTCGACGAAGTAAAAATCTGTGAAAGTGAGTTATAGTCCCACTTTTAAAATCTAATATTTTTGGGATGAGAATACATGCAGGTTTTATAAATGATTTACAAAATAGACACAAGTACGTGAAACTACATTCTATGGTTGAATTATCGAAATCGAATATGCCCCTTTTTATTAAGTCTGGTAATCTAAGAATTAGGGAACAGACACCCTAATTGACGCGAATCCTAAAGATAGATCTATTGGGCTTAACAAACCCCATCCAAAGTACCGGATGCTTTAGTACTTCGAAATTTATATCATATCCGAAGGGTGTCCCGGAATGATGGGGATATTCTTATATATGCATCTTGTTAATGTCGGTTACCAGGTGTTCACCATATGAATGATTTTTATCTCTATGTATGGGATGTGTATTGAAATATGAAATCTTGTGGTCTATTATTATGATTTGATATATATAGGTTAAACCTATAACTCACCAACATTTTTGTTGACGTTTTAAAGCATGTTTATTCTCAGGTGATTATTAAGAGCTTCCGCTGTCGCATACTTAAATAAGGACGAGATTTGGAGTCCATGCTTGTATGATATTGTGTAAAAACTGCATTTAAGAAACTTATTTTGTTGTAACATATTTGTATTGTAAACCATTATGTAATGGTCGTGTGTAAACAGGATATTTTAGATTATCATTATTTGATAATCTACGTAAAACTTTTAAACCTTTATTGATGAAATAAAGGTTATGGTTTGTTTTAAAATGAATGCAGTCTTTGAAAAACGTCTCATATAGAGGTCAAAACCTCGCAACGAAATCAATTAATATGGAACGTTTTTAATCAATAAGAACGGGACATTTCAGTTGGTATCAGAGCGTTGGTCTTAGAGAACCAGAATTTTGCATTAGTGTGTCTTATGTAGTTTGTTAGGATGCATTAGTGAGTCTGGACTTCGACCGTGTTTACTTGAAAAATGATTGCTTAACAAATTTTGTTGGAAACTATATATTTTTAACATGTGAATATTATGTGATATATTAATCTCTTAACGCGTTTGATATTATGTGATAGATGTCTACCTCTAGAACAAGTCCCAATGACTCACCTAATAATAATGAAGAGTCAAATGTAAATTGGAATGATTCGTGGACTGATTCACAAGTTCCCGAAGAGGAACCGGAAGAAGAGTCGGAACCAGAAGAAGAATCGGAATCGGAAGAAGAATCGGAACCGGATGAAGAAATAGAACCGGTGGGGGAAATAATAAAACGGTTAAGTAAAAGAAAATCCTCAACCAACCGACCAAGGTTAATTATGGTCAATGGTGTTTCCGCTAAGGAAGCAAAATATTGGGAGGATTACCAATTCTCCGATGAATCGGATTCCGACGAGAATTCCGATGATGTTATAGAAATTACCCCAACTGAATTTAAAAAGGCAAAAGAAAATAATAAGGGAAAGGGCATAAAAATAGAGAAATCTAATTCCAACCCCGATGAACTTTATATGTATCGCCAACCCCCGAAGTCCTTAAGTTGTAACAATGACCCGGGAACCTCTAAACCACCAGGTTTTTCTAAACCAATGTGGAAAATAACGGCTCGTATTAGGGGAACATCATATATCCCTAGAAACTTGGGAAAACGAACCAAAACCAAAGAAGAAGAAACAAGCGAGTCGGAATAAGATAGTTGTATTCGTGTGGTGTAATATATGTAATATAGTGTGCTTATGCTTTATGATATATGTAAAAATTGCTTGTATTAATAAGTATTTTTTTATGAATCTAACTCTTGTCTATTTTACAGTATAAAAACACAAAATGGATAGACAACCCAATATTTTAAGAGACCTACCCGGAGACATGATTGATGAAATCTTGTCTAGAGTCGGTCAGAATTCCTCGGCACAACTATTTAAGGCGAGATCAGTTTGTAAGACATTCGAAGAACGTTCCAAGAATGATTTGGTTTATAAAAGGCTTTCGTTCGGAAGATGGGGGATATCACATTGGGAAATCCATAAGTTACGATGTGTTTACTTTGACGCATATATTGCGGGGAACCCAAATGCTATTTTACGCAACGGGTTAAGAAATTATTTTGACTCAGTATATCCAAATATAGGACTTCGTGATTTAGAAAAAGCCGCTAACATGCAACATAAAGAAGCATGTTATGCTTACGGGTTAGTAATGTTCGCTTCTCACCAAAGTGAGAACAAGAACATCGGGCTACAACTATTAAACAAAACATTCCCTCAAGTGACGGAGTCGGTAATTGGGGTAAGAAATGAGGTTTTTAGGTTATTACGAGACTGTTGGTCATTACGTAACCCTCGTCCCTTTGATGACGTTACAACACGCTGTCTTATCAACGGCCATAACGGTTATGTTGCACAAGACCAAGGATGGGAAGTAGTCCTAGTAAAACCAGAATGCATGACTTGTTTCTGGACGTATGAATTACGTGTCTTTATTGCCTTTGCTGAACGACTTGTGTACTAGCTAGAATTGTCTTCACAACTATCTTGTATCAAAGTTATTGTGTGCTATATTTCATGCTTTATGTAAAATAAGCGGTATTGTAAGTTTGTAAAATATTGTATAAAAGTTTGAACGCGAAATATTATTATAATCAGTTTTTCATATAGAATTGTAGTAGTTGAATTGTATATTAGCTACTAAGTATGAACTTAACGGGTAGGTACTACCCAAATTTAAACTTATAAAACGCTAATATGAAGAAAAAGCTTTTATAAATGAGTTCATATTATGCTACGAAATACTATTAACTACTCTTAATATTCTGTATGATTAACTTGTTCCATTTAACTATTTTGAAGGAAATGGCACCGACTACTCGACACACTGTGAATATGAATGAAGAGGAATTCCGTACTTTTCTAGCTTCAAACATAGCTGCAGTACAGGCTGCGCTATATACCAACAATAACCTTGGATCTGGCAGTACAGGAAATCGTGTAGGATGCACCTACAAAGAATTCACTGCCTGCAAACCTTTGGAATTTGATGGAACCGAAGGACCGATCGGATTGAAACGGTGGACCGAGAAGGTCGAATCGGTGTTTGCCATAAGTAAGTGTACTGAAGAGGACAAAGTGAAGTACGCTACGCATACCTTTACAGGTTCTGCGTTAACATGGTGGAATACCTATCTAGAGCAAGTGGGACAAGATGATGCGTACGCACTACCGTGGTCAGCATTCAAGCACTTGATGAACGAGAAGTACCGTCCCAGAACCGAGGTCAATAAGCTCAAGACAGAACTTAGAGGGTTACGAACCCAAGGATTTGATATTACCACGTATGAAAGACGATTCACAGAATTGTGCCTATTGTGTCCGGGAGCATTCGAAGATGAGGAAGAGAAGATCGACGCGTTTGTGAAAGGATTACCAGAAAGAATCCAAGAAGATATAAGTTCACACGAGCCCGCCTCCATACAACAGGCATGTAGAATGGCTCACAAACTAGTGAACCAGATTGAAGAAAGAATTAAAGAACAGACTGCTGAAGAGGCCAATGTGAAGCAAGTCAAAAGAAAGTGGGAGGAAAACGGTGATAAGAATCACCAATACAATAACAACAGCAATTATAACAATAATCGCAACAACTATCCTAACAATCGCAACATCAATCGCAACTACAACAAACGGCCCAACAACAACAACAACAACAACAACAGCAACCACAACAATCATCTTAACAACAATAATAACCGCAACAACAACAACAATCAGAAGCAGCTATGCCAAAGGTGTGAAAAGAATCACTCGGGGTTCTGCACCAAATTTTGCAACAAGTGTAAAAGAAATGGTCATAGCGCGGCGAAGTGTGAGGTCTACGGACCAGGGGTTAATAGAACGAAAGGAACAAATGGTGTCGGAACGAGTAATGGTGGAGCAAGTAGTGTCGGAGCAAGTTATGCCAATGTAGTTTGTTATAAATGTGGAAAACCGGGCCACATTATTAGAAATTGCCCGAACCAGGAGAACACGAATGGACAAGGCCGTGGAAGAGTTTTCAATATTAATGCGGCAGAGGCACAGGAAGACCCGGAGCTTGTTACGGGTACGTTTCTTATTGACAATAAATCTGCTTACGTTTTATTTGATTCGGGTGCGGATAGAAGCTATATGAGTAGAGATTTTTGTGCTAAATTAAGTTGTCCATTGACGCCTTTGGATAGTAAATTTTTACTCGAATTAGCAAATGGTAAATTAATTTCAGCAGATAATATATGTCGGAATCGAGAAATTAAACTGGTTAGCGAAACATTTAAGATTGATTTGATACCAGTAGAGTTAGGGAGTTTTGATGTGATAATCGGTATGGACTGGTTGAAAGAAGTGAAAGCGGAGATCGTTTGTTACAAAAATGCAATTCGCATTATACGAGAAAAAGGAAAACCCTTAATGGTGTACGGAGAAAAGGGCAACACGAAGCTACATCTCATTAGTAATTTGAAGGCACAAAAACTAATAAGAAAAGGTTGCTATGCTGTTCTAGCACACGTCGAGAAAGTACAAACTGAAGAAAAGAGCATCAATGATGTTCCCATTGCAAAAGAATTTCCCGATGTATTTCTGAAAGAATTACCGGGATTACCCCCACAGCGATCCGTTGAATTTCAAATAGATCTTGTACCAGGAGCTGCACCAATAGCTCGTGCTCCTTACAGACTCGCACCCAGCGAGATGAAAGAACTGCAAAGCCAATTACAAGAACTTTTAGAGCGTGGTTTCATTCGACCAAGCACATCACCGTGGGGAGCTCCTGTTTTGTTTGTTAAGAAGAAAGATGGTACATTCAGGTTGTGTATCGACTACCGAGAGTTGAACAAACTTACCATCAAGAACCGCTACCCACTACCGAGAATCGACGACTTATTTGATCAACTACAAGGCTCGTCTGTTTATTCAAAGATTGACTTACGTTCCGGGTATCATCAAATGCGGGTGAAAGAAGATGATATTCCAAAGACTGCTTTCAGAACACGTTACGGTCATTACGAGTTTATGGTCATGCCGTTTGGTTTAACTAATGCACCAGCTGTGTTCATGGACCTTATGAACCGAGTGTGTGGACCATACCTTGACAAGTTTGTCATTGTTTTCATTGATGACATACTTATTTACTCAAAGAATGACCAAGAACACGGTGAACATTTGAGAAAGGTGTTAGAAGTATTGAGGAAGGAAGAATTGTACGCTAAGTTTTCAAAGTGTGCATTTTGGTTGGAAGAAGTTCAATTCCTCGGTCACATAGTGAACAAAGAAGGTATTAAGGTGGATCCGGCAAAGATAGAAACTGTTGAAAAGTGGGAAACCCCGAAAACTCCGAAACACATACGCCAGTTTTTAGGACTAGCTGGTTACTACAGAAGGTTCATCCAAGACTTTTCCAGAATAGCAAAACCCTTGACTGCATTAACGCATAAAGGGAAGAAATTTGAATGGAATGATGAACAAGAGAAAGCGTTTCAGTTATTGAAGAAAAAGCTAACTACGGCACCTATATTGTCATTGCCTGAAGGGAATGATGATTTTGTGATTTATTGTGACGCATCAAAGCAAGGTCTCGGTTGTGTATTAATGCAACGAACGAAGGTGATTGCTTATGCGTCTAGACAATTGAAGATTCACGAACAAAATTATACGACGCATGATTTGGAATTAGGCGCGGTTGTTTTTGCATTAAAGACTTGGAGGCACTACTTATATGGGGTCAAAAGTATTATATATACTGACCACAAAAGTCTTCAACACATATTTAATCAGAAACAACTGAATATGAGGCAGCGTAGGTGGATTGAATTATTGAATGATTACGATTTTGAGATTCGTTACCACCCGGGAAAGGCAAATGTGGTAGCCGATGCCTTGAGCAGGAAGGACAGAGAACCCATTCGAGTAAAATCTATGAATATAATGATTCATAATAACCTTACTACTCAAATAAAGGAGGCGCAACAAGGAGTTTTAAAAGAAGGAAATTTAAAGGATGAAATACCCAAAGGATCGGAGAAGCATCTTAATATTCGGGAAGACGGAACCCGGTATAGGGCTGAAAGGATTTGGGTACCAAGATTTGGAGATATGAGAGAAATGGTACTTAGAGAAGCTCATAAAACTAGATACTCAATACATCCTGGAACGGGGAAGATGTACAAGGATCTCAAGAAACATTTTTGGTGGCCGGGTATGAAAGCCGATGTTGCTAAATATGTAGGAGAATGTTTGACGTGTTCTAAGGTCAAAGCTGAGCATCAGAAACCATCAGGTCTACTTCAACAACCCGAAATCCCAGAATGGAAATGGGAAAACATTACCATGGATTTCATCACTAAATTGCCAAGGACTGCAGGTGGTTTTGATACTATTTGGGTAATAGTTGATCGTCTCACCAAATCAGCACACTTTCTGCCAATAAGAGAAGATGACAAGATGGAGAAGTTAGCACGACTGTATTTGAAGGAAGTCGTCTCCAGACATGGAATACCAATCTCTATTATCTCTGATAGGGATGGCAGATTTATTTCAAGATTCTGGCAGACATTACAGCAAGCATTAGGAACTCGTCTAGACATGAGTACTGCCTATCATCCACAAACTGATGGGCAGAGCGAAAGGACGATACAAACGCTTGAAGACATGCTACGAGCATGTGTTATTGATTTCGGAAACAGTTGGGATCGACATCTACCGTTAGCAGAATTTTCCTACAACAACAGCTACCATTCAAGCATTGAGATGGCGCCGTTTGAAGCACTTTATGGTAGAAAGTGCAGGTCTCCGATTTGTTGGAGTGAAGTGGGGGATAGACAGATTACAGGTCCGGAGATTATACAAGAAACTACCGAGAAGATCATCCAAATTCAACAACGGTTGAAAACCGCCCAAAGTCGACAAAAGAGCTACGCTGACATTAAAAGAAAAGATATAGAATTTGAAATTGGAGATATGGTCATGCTTAAAGTTGCACCTTGGAAAGGCGTTGTTCGATTTGGTAAACGAGGGAAATTAAATCCAAGGTATATTGGACCATTCAAGATTATTGATCGTGTCGGACCAGTAGCTTACCGACTTGAGTTACCTCAACAACTCGCAGCTGTACATAACACTTTCCACGTCTCGAATTTGAAGAAATGTTTTGCTAAAGAAGATCTCACTATTCCGTTAGATGAAATCCAAATCAATGAAAAACTCCAATTCATCGAAGAACCCGTCGAAATAATGGATCGTGAGGTTAAAAGACTTAAGCAAAACAAGATACCAATTGTTAAGGTTCGATGGAATGCTCGTAGAGGACCTGAGTTCACCTGGGAGCGTGAAGATCAGATGAAGAAGAAATACCCGCATCTATTTCCAGAAGATTCGTCAACACCTTCAACAGCTTAAAATTTCGGGACGAAATTTATTTAACGGGTAGGTACTGTAGTGACCCGAACTTTTCCATGTTTATATATATTAATTGAGATTGATATTTACATGATTAAATGTTTCCAACATGTTAAGCAATCAAACTTGTTAAGACTTGATTAATTGAAATATGTTTCATATAGACAATTGACCACCCAAGTTGACCGGCGATTCACGAACGTTAAAACTTGTAAAAACGACTTGACGATATATATATGGATATACATATGGTTAACATGAGATTATGATAAGTAAGTATCTCCATAAGTATATTAACAATGAGTTATATACATATAAACAAGACTACTAACTTAAGGATTTCGAAACGAGACATATATGTAACGATTATCGTTGTAACGACATTTAAATGTATATATATCATATTAAGATATATTAATATATCATAATATCATGATAATATAATAATTTAACATCTCATTAGATATAATAAACAATGGGTTAACAACATTAATTGAGATCGTTAACTTAAAGGTTTCAAAACAACATTTACATGTAACGACTAACGATGACTTAACGACTCCGTTAAAATGTATATACATGTAGTGTATTTAGATGTATTAAAATACTTTTGGAAGACTTCAAGACATATATCAAAACACTCATACTTAACGAAAATGGTTACAGTTACTTTCCCATTCTTTTCTTTCATCAAGAATTCTAGTCGTATTCTTACCCGTATTATACACAGCTTCAAAACGTACTTACTATGGGTATATACCAATAGGAACTAGCATGGGATTCCACTCTTGATTATGTCATGTATGACTAATCAATTTTAACTTCTACCATGAGCTAGTCAACTAACTAGAACTCCTTTTAACCCCACTCACCACTCACCAATTAACACTCATCATTCACTCCATTTCACTTCCAAATCTCTTTCTAATTCTCTCTCAACACACCCACACTATTATGAACGTATTTTTCCAGTAGTTAATCATCATCTTCATCAAAAATCACTTCAAGAATCAAGCTATAATCATCATAGGAAGAACACTTCAAGAATACTTCAAAAATCCCTTCAAGTTTACTAATTTACTTCCAAGCTTTCTAATCCATTCCAAGTAATCATCTAAGATCAAGAAACCTTTGTTATATACAGTAGGCTATCTTTCTTATTCAAGGTAATATTCATATTCAAACTTTGATTCAATTTCTATAACTATAAACTATCTTAATTCGAGCAAAAATCTTACTTGAACTTGTTTTTGTGTCATGATCCTACTTCAAGAACTTTCAAGCCATCCAAGATCCTTTGAAGCTAGATCATTTCTTGTCACTTCCAGTAGGTTTACCTACTAAACTTGAGGTAGTAATGATGTTCATAACATCATTCGATTCATATATATAAAACTATCTTATTCGAAGGTTTAAACTCGTAATCACTAGAACATAGTTTAGTTAATTCTAAACTTGTTCGCAAACAAAAGTTAATCCTTCTAACTTGACTTTTAAAATTAACTAAACACATGTTCTATATCTATATGATATGCTAACTTAATGATTTAAAACCTGGAAACACGAAAAACACCGTAAAACCGGATTTACGCCGTCGTAGTAACACCGCGGGCTGTTTTGGGTTAGTTAATTAAAAACTATGATAAACTTTGATTTAAAAGTTGTTATTCTGAGAACATGATTTTTATTATGAACATGAAACTATATCCAAAAATTATGGTTAAACTCAAAGTGGAAGTATGTTTTCTAAAATGGTCATCTAGACGTCGTTCTTTCGACTGAAATGACTACCTTTACAAAAACGACTTGTAACTTATTTTTCCGACTATAAACCTATACTTTTTCTGTTTAGATTCATAAAATACAGTTCAATATGAAACCATAGCAATTTGATTCATTCAAAACGGATTTAAAATGAAGAAGTTATGGGTAAAACAAGATTGGATAATTTTTCTCATTTTAGCTACGTGAAAATTGGTAACAAATCTATTCCAACCATAACTTAATCAACTTGTATTGTATATTATGTAATCTTGAGATACCATAGACACGTATACAATGTTTCGACCTATCATGTCGACACATCTATATATATTTCGGAACAACCATAGACACTCTATATGTGAATGTTGGAGTTAGCTATACAGGGTTGAGGTTGATTCCAAAATATATATAGTTTGAGTTGTGATCAATACTGAGATACGTATACACTGGGTCGTGGATTGATTCAAGATAATATTTATTGATTTATTTCTGTACATCTAACTGTGGACAACTAGTTGTAGGTTACTAACGAGGACAGCTGACTTAATAAACTTAAAACATCAAAATATATTAAAAGTGTTGTAAATATATTTTGAACATACTTTAATATATATGTATATATTGTTATAGGTTCGTGAATCAACAGTGGCCAAGTCTTACTTCTCGACGAAGTAAAAATCTGTGAAAGTGAGTTATAGTCCCACTTTTAAAATCTAATATTTTTGGGATGAGAATACATGCAGGTTTTATAAATGATTTACAAAATAGACACAAGTACGTGAAACTACATTCTATGGTTGAATTATCGAAATCGAATATGCCCCTTTTTATTAAGTCTGGTAATCTAAGAATTAGGGAACAGACACCCTAATTGACGCGAATCCTAAAGATAGATCTATTGGGCTTAACAAACCCCATCCAAAGTACCGGATGCTTTAGTACTTCGAAATTTATATCATATCCGAAGGGTGTCCCGGAATGATGGGGATATTCTTATATATGCATCTTGTTAATGTCGGTTACCAGGTGTTCACCATATGAATGATTTTTATCTCTATGTATGGGATGTGTATTGAAATATGAAATCTTGTGGTCTATTATTATGATTTGATATATATAGGTTAAACCTATAACTCACCAACATTTTTGTTGACGTTTTAAAGCATGTTTATTCTCAGGTGATTATTAAGAGCTTCCGCTGTCGCATACTTAAATAAGGACGAGATTTGGAGTCCATGCTTGTATGATATTGTGTAAAAACTGCATTTAAGAAACTTATTTTGTTGTAACATATTTGTATTGTAAACCATTATGTAATGGTCGTGTGTAAACAGGATATTTTAGATTATCATTATTTGATAATCTACGTAAAACTTTTAAACCTTTATTGATGAAATAAAGGTTATGGTTTGTTTTAAAATGAATGCAGTCTTTGAAAAACGTCTCATATAGAGGTCAAAACCTCGCAACGAAATCAATTAATATGGAACGTTTTTAATCAATAAGAACGGGACATTTCATAAACTTACATTTTTCTGTTTAGATTCATAAACTTAAGTTCAATATGAAACCATAGCAACTTGAATCACTCAAAACGGATTTAAAACGAAGAAGTTATGGGTAAAACAAGATTGGATAATTTTACTTGTTATAGCTACGTGAAATTTGTAACAAATCTATACAAATCCTAACTTAACTAACTTATATTGTATTATACATGTATTTTAACATATATTATGTAATCTTGGGATACCATAGACACGAATACAATGGTTTGACATATCATATCGACCCATCTATATATATATATTTCGGAACAACCGTAGACACTCTATATGCAGTAATGTTGGAGTTAGCTCTACAGGGTTGAGGTTGATTCCAAAATATTATATATACTTTGAGTTGTGATCTAGCCTGAGGCTTGTATACACGAGGTCGTGGATTGATTCGAGATAATATATTACTTTATTTCTGTACATCCAACTGTGAACAACTAGTTGTAGGTTACTAACGAGGACTGCTGACTTAACAAACTCAAATCATTAAAACGTAATAAAAATTGTTGTAATTATATTTTGATCGTACTTTGATACATATGTACATATTTGTTATAGGTTCGTGAATCAACCCGTGGCCAAGTCTTACTTCCCGACGAAGTAAAAATCTGTGAAAGTGAGTTATAGTCCCACTTTTGAAAATCTAATATTTTTGGAATGAGAATACATGCAGCTTTATAAATGTTTTACAAAATAGACACAAGTACATGAAACTACTTTCTATGGTTGAATGATCGAAGCCGAATATGCCCCTTTTTGCTTGGTAACCTAAGAATTAGTAAACTAGTCTACTAATTGACGCGAATCCTAAAAATAGATCTATTGGGCCCAACAAACCCCATCCGTTGTAGCGGATGCTTTAGTACTTCGAGTTTTTATATCATGTCCGATGGATGTCCCGGAATGATTGGGATATTCTTATATGCATCTTGGTAATGTCGGTTACCAGGTGTTCACCATATGAATGATTTTTATCTCTATGTATAGGATGATGTTTACGAAAAATGGAAATATGAAATCTTGTGGTCTATTATTACGATTGATAAATATATAGGTTAAACCTATAACTCACCAACATTTTTGTTGACGTTTTAAGCATGTTTATTCTCAGGTAATTATTAAGAGCTTCCGTTGTTGCATACTAAATTAAGGACAAGATTTGGAGTCCATGCTTGTATAATATTGTTTGAAAACTGCATTCGAAGACATATATTGTTGTGTAATATTATTGTAAACCATTATGTAATGGTCGTGTGTGAACGCTATATTTTGCTTATCATTATTTGATAATCGTCGTAAGATTTTAAACCTTTATCGATAAAATAAAGGTTATGGTTATTTTAAAAATCAAATGCAGTCTTTGAAAAACGTCTCATATAGAGGTCAAAACCTCGCAACGAAATCAATTAATATGGAACGTTTATAATCAATATGAATGGGACATTTCAGAGGATAGCTAAAACGGTAGCTAATGCATCGTGCAATGCAAAAATTTCTCACCGATAGTAGCTAATAAATTGAACCATTTCGGTAGCTAATGCATCGTGGAATGTAAAATTTCTCACCGATGGTCGATAATCTTTATAGAAATCAAACCTCTGAATTCAAATAATTCTATCATAGAATGCAGTTTTTAGTACTTGTTTCTATCTCGTCAAACATTTATAAAAGCATTTCATGTATTCTCTGTTCAAAAATATATCTCAAAAGCATTTAATAAAACAGTTATAAAAACAGCGCATGTATTCTCAGTCCCAAAAATATAAAGAGTAAAAGGGAATCAAATGAACTCACAATACTGTATTTCGTAGCAATTATGCATATGACGGTACTGAACAAGTGCAGGGTTGGCCTCGGATTCAGGAACCTATATTAAGTATATATATTTATATAATGGTCAATATATGTCTAACAATTTAGGTCAAGTCATAGTGTGTATCATAATCCTAATGCTCGAGATCGATATGCAAAAGTCAACAAAAGTCATTTTGACCCAAAATGACTTTCAAAATCCATGCATGTTTATATATAATATAAATATAGTGGTTTTATATATTTAAATATATTTATTAGATTTTATTAGAGTAAATAATACAATTCATTTATTAATAACAATTTATATTAAAATTCATATATGATAAAAAATATACTTTTATATATCTTAAGTAATAAAATTTATAAGGTTCACGTAATATCTTAAAAATATAGTGATGTGTATTATTAATGTAATTATATTACGCGTGATAAAAATATATTCGTATCACATATATATTTGATAAAATAATATTGATAATAATAATTATGAGTAAAAGTTGTAGTATTTTGTAATTATAATAATAATTATTATTATTCTACTAATAGTAATAATAATAATAATAATTATTTACCAATGATGATATTAATTATAAATAAAAATGATAATTCTAATCATGATAATTTTAATGATAACGATACTTTTTAATATTAACTGTAATAATAATAATATTTTATATAAAAATAATAATTCTATTCAAAATGATAATTTTAATAATAATAATAATAATACTAAAATGATAATAATAATGATATTTTATACTAACAATAAGATCCTCATTAAAAATGATAATTTCAATAAAAATGATAGTTTTAATATCAATGATATTTTTAATAATAATAATAATGATAATGATAAAAATAATGAAAACGATATTTTTATCTGAATCAATATCTTTTAATTTCATCATGATACTTATACTCATTATTTCATAATCAATTTGCTTAATGGTTTTTAGTCGTCTTATATATCACATTCATAATAATGATAATAATAGTAATCATAATAATTAGGTGATACTAATATTAGTTTTAATGACAATGATACTAATAATAATAAATATTATGATAATATTAATGATCATAATAATAATAATAATAATAATAATAATAATAATAATAATAATAATAATAATAATAATAATAATAATAATAATGATAATAATAATAATAATGATAATATTAATAATAATCTTAACGATAATAACGATAGTAATAATAATAGCAATAACAATTTTTAATGATAATACTTTTATTAATATAGATAACGATAATAATAATAATAATAATAATAATAATAATAATAATAATAATAATAATAATAATAATAATAATAATAATAATAATAATAATAATAATAATAATAATATTAATAATAATAATAATAATAATAATAATAATAATAATAATAATAATAATAATAATAATAATAATAATAATAATAATAATAATGACGATGATAACGACGATAGTAATAATAATAATCATTTTAATAATAATACAAAAATTCAGTTGGCCGTATCTTTTAATCCGTTCATCGAAACCACACGACTTCTAAATGAAAAGTTATTAATTTTTCGTTAGATTTCCAACGACATGCATATCATATACCTTATCTCAATAGCATATGTATTTAATTCATGATCTATCATAAAGTATTTAACGACAATAATAAGCATACAAGCATGCATAATCATTTATACTCGAGCACTAGTCAGGGATACACTATTAATACATAAAAGTTAAGTTATGAGTGCTCACGTATCAATATTGAGATTCAATATTGTAGGAAAGTACGTAGACGCAACGGAGATGATAAACACTAGATTTGACTCACGATCTATACCCCCGAACATTACCATAACCTCCATAGCTATAACCCATAATTTCCTTAGCTTTATCCCTCTCGAAAAACCCATCTTGAAATAACTCTCTCATAACCTCGTTGTAGTATTTTATGTAATAACAATAATAATAATAAGATTAATAATAATATTAATCTTATTAATAATAATAATGATTATAATTATAATAATAATAATATAAATAATAATTACAATGCAGAGGGAGTAGATAGATGTATGTGTGTGTTGTGCAACTGAAAATGTTCGAGATTTATAGCAACTTTCCTGACTTCCACAGCCATGCGATCGCATGGTGGTATAGTGTGATTCCCATGCGATCGCGTGGGATCACTTTGCAACCCATCTTTGCTTGTTTGTACTCTGTCGACGTTTTTATTTAATATATATATTTATATATTTAATCTTAAAAATTATTTATATATTATATTATATTCACGTGCATAGTTAAATTATAATTTTCATTCCGATGACTCGTACGTTGTCTCTCGACTTATGTTTCGATTTCGGTTTCTCGAACGCATTCTCGTACGCTTAGAAAACTGGTACCTTATGTTTTGTGTAATGTACCTTTATAAATAACAAGACTCAAATCAATGAAAACCATCCCACTCAAAATTTAACTTATTCATTTAAGTGTTTTGGTCATTTGCCTCGTTATTTATCAAAGCATACTAGTTTAAATCAAAACATTTTATGACTAAGTTAAAATATATAGATATATATATATATATTTTCATTTAGAATTATAAATTTATACATAATATATGTTTGAAATATTTATCTAATGATATAATATTTGGTTTTTCAAAACTAATTATATTTCAAAGATTATTATATATAACCATTTAAATAATAGAATTTACTTTGTCGTATCACGTTTACGTTTTTGAAACACTATATATATAAATTTATAATATAAAGCTTTAATTGATTTCTTCTAATTCTATATAATCAATTTACCTTTATAAATAATTGATTACAATAACTCAGTTTTTGAAATCATTCTCATACGTTTGAAAATAGATCAGTCGAATATTATGAAATCCAGTTCTCCACTAACTTTTGTCTAACCCACGTCAGTTGACACATTTGTTCTTACTTGTAAATGACTTTACCATTTATTCCAAATATCGTTAAAAATGAACGATTTCTCAAATCAACGTGGACCTCACAACAAAGACTCATAATCATACAATGTATCTGATAAATCAATCAT